>NC_057810.1:538538100-538629212 GCF_018294505.1 Triticum aestivum | reverse complement strand
CTGTGCGTCTAAGGCTAATGGTAACAGGAGGTAGGGGACACGATGTTTTACCCAGGTTCGGGCCCTCTCGATGGAGGTAATACCCTACTTCCTGCTTGATTAATCTTGATGATATGAGTATTACAAGAGTTGATCTACCACGAGATTGTAGAGGCTAAACCCTAGAAGCTAGCCTATGGTATGATTGTTGTCGTCCTACGGACTAAACCCTCCGGTTTATATAGACATCGGAGGAGGCTAGGGTTACACAGAGTCGGTTATGAAGAAGGAGATCTAGCATCCGAATCGCCAAGCTTGCCTTCCACGCAAAGGAGAGTCCCATCCGGACACGGGACGAAGTCTTGCGTCTTGTGTCTTCATAGTCCAACAGTCCAGCCAAAGCATATAGTCCGGCTGTCCGGATACCCCCTAATCCAGGAGTCCCTCATTCTCGGTCAGCTCCAGACGAAGAAGATTCTTTGTCCATAAAAGCACCCAACCCTTGTATTTTCCAAGCCGCGGTGGGGTCTCATTGTCCTCTCCCCCTAGCCGTACTAGAGGAGGCAAATCCTCGTGACCCGATTTCACACTCGACAAGGTAACCCTGAAGTGCCCACCGGGCATTAGCTGGCCGTGGAATGTTAGTTCCAAGGGCTTCGTTATGACCGCCTTTCGCACGTCCAACTTTTGGCCTTTGATCAAGTAGAGTACGGTGCATGGGGTTTCGTCAGCCTGCAAACACATGTCTACATCGTAAAACATCCGAAAGGCAATGAAAACGGAATATTCTAGATATATGTTTGTGTTACATGTAATTATCGTGAGGGCGTCGAGCTCAGCCAAAGTCGAAGGCCTGCCTAGCATGCTAGAGACTGAGGATGGGCTGCTATGAGCGGGTGCGGGTGCGGGAGCAGGTGTAGTTGCGTGAGCAGGTGATGGTGCAGTTGTGTTGTTCACCGAGTTGCTCCCAATGAAACTGGGCATGGGGAAATCATCTACCGTGTTTTCTGGATTTTCCTTCGTCCAGTTGATGATAGTCGGTATCAAGTTAGTAGCAAAATCATTTCTGCAGGCATCTACAGCTGCAGCGACTGCCTGCTGTAGCAACTCATTTGTCTTCTCAACTGCTTTTTTCGCGTCCTCAGCTGCTTTTTTCTCGAACGCAAGCTTCACATTCTCGTCGATGTCCACCTGACTAAACTTCTTTTTCTGCTTCTTGGCCTTCAGGCCCTCGTTGTAAAAGACCTTCCACGTGGCGCCGTCTCCGACGCCGTGCACACGTCCATATTGCAGCCACTGGTCCAAAGGGAGTCCCTTAAGTTCATTCAAGGCCCGTTTGAGAGGGGTGTCCCACTTGGGCCTCATCGACAAAGATTGGCTTTCAACTGCAAGCTCGTGTTGCTGATAACCCACAAGTATATGGGATCTCAACACTTTTCAAGGGTAGAGTATTCAACCCAAATTTATAGATTCGACACAAGGGGAGCCAAAGAATACTTGCAAGTATTAGCAGTTGAGTTGTCAATTCAACCACACCTGGAGATTAATTATCTGCAGCAAAGTGATCAGTAGCATAGTAATATGATAGTTTTAATAGAAGTAGCAACAGCAACAGTAACGGTAACAGTGATAGCAATAGTTTTGTAGCAGTAACGATAGTAGTAGCAGCAGTAGTAACTTAGCAAGAACAATGTAAGGTAAATTCGTAGGCATTGGATCGGTGATTCGTTGGATGATATTCATCATGAGACAGTCATAACCTAGGGCGATATGGCACTAGCTCCAGTTCATAAATATAATGTAGGCATGTATTCCGTAAATAGTCATACGTGCTTATGGAAAGAACTTGCATGACATGTTTTGTCCTACCCTCGCGTGGTAGCGGGGTCCTATTGGAAACTAGGGGATATTAAGGCCTCCTTTTAATAGAGTACCGGAACAAAGCATTAGCAAATACATAAACTCCTCAAACTACAGTCATCACCGGGAGTGGTTCCGACTATTGTCACTCCGGGGTTGCTGGATCATAACATGTAGTAGGTGACTATAACTTGCAAGATCAGATCTAGAACATGGATATAATGGTGATAACATAAATGGTTCAGATCTGAAATCATGGCACCCGAGCCCAAAGTGACAAGCATTAAGCATGGCAAAGTCATAACAACATGAAACTCAGAACATATGGGATACTAGGGATCAGGCCATAACAAAACTAACTTGATTACATGATGGATCTCATCCAATTCCTCACTGACCAGCGAGCCTACGAAGGAATTACTCACTCCCGGTGGGGAGCATCATGGAATTGGCGACGGAGAAGGTTTGGTGATGATGAAGATCGAAGATCCCCCTCTCCGGAGGCCCAAACGGACTCCAGATCTAGCCTCCCGATTAAGAATAGGAGACGGCGGCGGCTCCGTCTCGTGAAACACAATAATTCTTTCTCCTTGATTTTTTTCTGGAAAAAATAGGGTTTTTAGGGTTTGCGGAGCCACCAGGTGGGGACAACCCACATGGGCGCGCCTGGAGGGGGTGCTCACCCTGGTGGGTTGTGCCCACCCAGGTGCCCCCCTCCGGTGGTTCTTGGCTCCAGAAATTATCTTTTATTGTATAAAAAAATCCTCGCAAAGTTTCTTTCCATTCTGAGAACTTTTATTTCTACTAAAAAACAACACCATGGTAGTTCTGCTGAAAACAGCGTCAGTCCGGGTTAGTTTCATTCAAATCATGCAAATTAGAGTCCAAAACAAGAGGAAAAGCGTTAGGAAAAGTAGATACGACAGAGACATATCAACTCCACAAGCTTAAACCTTTGCTTGTCCTCAAGCAATTCAGTTGATAAGCTGAAACTGAAAAAGGAAAAACTTATACAAACTCTTTTGCTCTTGTTTCCGTAAATAAGCTTAAACAACACCCAGGTTTTCAACAAAGATTATAACTAACCATGTCGACAATAACTCTTAAAAACTATATTAACTCATCACTACAAAAAAATACACTTCCATGATGATACGTGTTTGTCACAGTAGGTTGCGTTTTCTGTCATGCATGTACATCCATGACGATTTTATGACAGAATCAAGATAGTCATACCTGTGCTGTCGTAGAAGTGTTCCATGACATTACCAAAATTATCATCACGGAAGTGTCACTTCCATGATGATAAATCACGCGTCACAGAAGTGCTTTCGTCAAGGGTGACCGACACATGGCATCCACCATAACGGAACGCTGTTAAGCTATCGGGTCGGGTTTTGGATCCGATAACCCGTTAACAGCCCGAACCAATGGGGATTTTCCACGTGTAAAATCATCATTGGCTGGAGGAAACACGTGTCGGCTCATCGTTGGGACAGATGTCATCCACTCATTGGACAAAAGGCGCCTATGATACGTCGACACGTGGCACAGCCCAACAGAGGCCCATTCCTGTGAAAAGGCCGGCCCGTTTGACTTGGTCAAAAGATGGCGGGCCGGCCCATGTAAAGCCTGTTAACGGCATGTTCGCATATATCCGAATTAGGCCGAGTAGCGTCATCTGGGCCATCCAATATGATTCCAGCCCATTTTCACTTCTGGCCCATGTATGGCCCATGATGTCTTTCAGCTCATATGAGGCCCTATGTAACTCTTGGCCTATTAACGGCCCGTGGGGAAACTGGCCCGTAATGAATAGTGTATCACTTTACACCCATTAACGGCCCATGGTGAAACTGGCCCGTAATGAATAGTGTATCACTTTATACCCATTAACGGCCCGTTATTCCATTGGGCCGTTTCCAGCCCATGTTATCTTTCGGCCATCTCAGAGCCCATTTATTCTTGGGCTCATTTCCAGCATTCGTTTACTTACGGCCCGTTACTGTCATTTTCTGCTTATGGGCCAAATTCAGCCTGTGGTTACAGTTGGCCCGTTTGTGGTCCGTTAATACGTTGGGCCGTGTTCATAGCGTCATCAAATACGACCTATTAATGATGGCCCGTTATGGTCGGGCCATGAATGAACGATTCCAACTCTAGCCCGTTTACGACCATATTGCGGCCTGTTATTGGCCCATGTTTGGCCAATCGATCATACTGCCCGTATAAGGCCCATTGTTGATACGGCCCGTAGAAGGCCCATTGTTTCTACGGCCCGCAGAAGGCCCATTGTTTCTATGGCCAGTAGAAGGCCCACTGTTTCTACGACCCATAGAAGGCCCACTGTTTCTACGGCCCGTAGAAGGCCCACTGTTTCTACGGCCCGTAGAAGGCCCACTATTTCTACGGCCCGTAGGAGGCCCAGTGTCACTACAGTAAATATTAGCCCATGGTTATTGTGACCTAGTTTTAAAAAATAGGTTATTGCAGCCACTAGCAAACCGCGGAAAAAGAACTTCTATGACTACAAGCAAACAAATAAACAAGACAACAAGGAAATAAATAAGCAAGCAACTTACGCTAGGCTATCATGACTATCACACATATTACATCCACTGGGCATCAAAGTTCGCCACCAGTGCAAATAAACGCACCGACAAAAGAATATACAAAACTGAGAGCACTTCAGAAGGCACTAGGCCTGGCCAGGTCGGGCCCCCCAAACAGCTGAAGAAGCTGAGTAGACCTCAGTTGTGTCAACGATAGATGCATCAACACTAGATTTAAGGCATGATGGTGCGCACGGCAGTCCTTTGACATCTTCATTGCATCTTTGACTTCAAGTTGGAGCTGAGTTGAAGCAAGCCTTTCCTCTTTAAGTTGAGACTGAAGAAGTCGAACTGATTGAGGCAGCGACTACACAGAGGTTGTCTCACACCTGTTGGTGAGTAGCTTCAACTCACTGTCTTCATCAAGACAGGACCTTGGGGTCATCTCGCTGTCCTCAAGATGGTTTGGCTCAGTATCTTCCCTAAAGTTCTGCCTGGCGTAAGAGATATGACTCTAAAAGAGAAACAAGGAGACACGTAACAGGTTTACAATTATATAAGAAAATAAATGGATCTGTTCTGCATAAGGAACATGTTTTTACAACTACAATTTGAAACTGGTAGTTGTTGCAAACATCCAATCAGATGTAAACAACAGTGGAGGAAATGATGCCTATCCAAATCTATACTAGAACAAAGTTTAAAGGCTTAAGAAGGATGAACTTACATTACATGTTAACATGGGCTGGACAGAGCCCTTCTCCATGTTGATGGAAGGATAATTCAATAAATTCCCCAAAGAAAATTCTTTATAAGCATTGCCATTATTCTACATTTTGTAAAGAGTAAATATAGATCAAATAATATTGGAAGAAACAGAGGATAATGAAGCTCAGGTGCAGACTGATGATACATAATCAAATAGAAATTAATTAAGTACAGCGTTACAAGGCAAAAGGGAGAGAGGTACTGATAAGAGCAATGTAGAGCCCATTATTGTTTTGAGATCGTATGATCCTTTGAGCAAGGAGATTCATCTAAAATTAGTTTTCATACAAGAGAGAAGGTAAGGCACAAGCAGAAATTTAGGAGTTCAAATTTTGAATTGATATCATAGACAGTACCTGACGCTGGGCTCCCAGCAGTTCTAATAGGGGTTTGGCCACTGGAGTAGAGGTAAAGTGTGGTACAGTTGGGCCTGTGTTTTCTGTGGCTGCTGATCTATCTGATTTAACAGGTATCACTACCTTTTCCAAATACCTAGTTTGTACTCCTTGAGGATCTGCACTCACCCTCTTCCTTTTGGACATCTATTACGAAAGAACAACATTTGACTGAAAAAACATAGTGTGACGACCCATGGAAAAGGTACAGAAAATGGATAGGTATGGCATATACTCATATATGATGCTTAAACTAAGCAGATGGCGTAACAAAGTAGAAGTAATGCAAGAGGTCAGATGCAAAATATGTGCAACCAATACAACTTTGCAAAGTTAGAGCAAGCACCTTGATGGGTGAATAAGATAGGCCATCCTCCACCATGCCAAGTTTGTTAGCCAGTGGATCGTTCGGCAATATTCCTCTCATGCACCCATTCTCATATTCATTTTGGTAATGTTCAATATCTGACATGCATGAAAACATAAAAACAAGTGAGATTTTCTTTGTAATGCAGAAGTGATTCTAATCCAATACTGCCTCCCTGTAAACCCCTTTGTGCTATCTCTGCAATTCTTTTAAAAGATGCCATGCATGCTGTAATTTGTTGTGTGCATTAATATAATGTGGCCTACTACTCAAAATATGAGAGCTCCAGAAGTGATGACACTTCACAGATGACAGCTTCAACATATATTAAAGAAGAACAAGTCGACCTGAACTGACAGATTCAAAATATACTAAGGGAGAACAACTCGACCTGACGAGTCGACCGCAAGAGAAGAGTATCATCTTAAAGAAGAGTAGAAGAGCAAGCAGATTGAAGAGATTACAAGTCTTTCAATACAATGTCGGTTGGCCACCCATGATGAACCAGAGCGCACAGAGAAATACTATTCTTTCCGGTCTCTCCATATGTGGCTCACATGCATTTCGAAACTAAAGTAGGAACATTTAGCTAACCAATTAAACATCTCTCAGTTTTACTAATATCAGTAATAGTATCAGATATGAATTTGTACAACTAAGCTTGTTTAGCTCGATGGGTGGAGCAGTGCTATTATGACATGAACCACGTAGGTTGATTGTGGTCATCATAAAATGGGGAAAACATAAGCATGATGAGTACAGTGTTGACCGTGGCAGTGGGATGGCAGATCTGAAGCTGCAAACCATGCAAAGGGTAGTTAGCAACTGATGTTTGCTTTGAAATAACAACTAAGATTTGGTATGGACAAGAAAGTACGGTCAACAAGTGACAAAGAAATGCAATTATGCTGTCTCTCTATATGTCGCGACATGCATTTGGAAACTCAAGTGGGACCTTTAGCTAACCAACTAAATGTGTCGGTTAACTAATATCAGTATCATATCACAATCATATTTGAACAACTAAGCTTTCGAATTCTGAGTGTTGTGTTGTTTAGCTTCATGGGTGGAGTAATGCTAGTACGACAGAAAGCACCTACGCAGATCATAGTGTAGTAGATAAAAGGGGGAAACCCTAAGCATCAAGAGAAAAATCAGAAAGTGGAACTAGCTGGACGAGTGGGTGGCGCACATGCTTTTTGAAATGAATATAGGAACATTAGGTGACCAATTAAACGTTCTATGTTTTAGTGATATGAGCATCATATCAGATTCGTATTTCAACACGTAAGCTTTGGGTTGAGGTCTTGAGGAGCAGTGCTAGAACGACACGAAGCACCTACGATGATGGTAGTGAATATAAAGGGGGGAAACCATAAGCTTTACGAGTATAGTGCCCGTGCCATGGCGGATCTGAAGGTGCAAACCGGACAAAGCTACTTCGCAACCAATGTTTGCTTTCAACTAGCCACTACGATTTGGTATGAACAAGAAAAGTACAGTAAACAAATTATGATCTATTTTCTAGGTGAGATCAATAACTTAAGCATATATGGAAGAGTACCACATCTCTTGTGACGCCGTGTAGGCCTATGCTGATACATTGAGGGTGCTGCAGGTGCGATGGCTGTCGGCGGTGGGGAAGAAGATTTTAGACGACAGACGGTCGGGTCGGGGGATATACACTGTAGTGGTGGATGAGGTAGTCGTATGAGTGGCAACGGCAAGGTGGACGATGGCGCTGATGAAGCAAGAGGAGGCGATGAAAGGATCCTGGTCCAGCGCCGTGGACGAGAGACGTCCATCTCTTGTAGTGGATGACGGGGTAGGGGTAGCGGCTCCGGCAAGGTGGAGGATGGGGTGGTGGACGGAGGAGGCTGGCCGCAGTGCGGAGGTTGTCGTGCCGCCGATGGTGTATGAATGGGGAAATGGAGGGGAAGGGGGGGGTCTCAAACTTTGGGACGCGCTTCTCTGAAATGGGGGAAAGTTACGAACTTATCCCCCGTTTAAAATTTCGGACATCGTCTCGATTGGGGATAGGACGGTAATCTCGCATCTCCCAAATATTTGCTGGTAACTATTTCGGGTGAGGAGAGGGTGTTTTGCCGCCCACGGTTGGCGCCCACTGTGTATGAACGAGGCTGACAGGTAGGGCAGTTGTGTCACGTTTGATGGAAGTTACACATCTGCCCCTATTTAAAATATTAGCCTACATCGATTTCGGACGAGGAGAGTTTGTTTTGCCGCCCACCGTGTATGAATGGGGAAATGGAGGAAGAGACACATGTCTTTCAGACGAGCTTGAATCAAATGTGTTTTGCCACCCACGTTTGGCACCCACCATGTCTGAATGGGCTCAGAGGTCGTCGTGTCACGTATGATTGAAGTTACTAGTCTACCCCTATCGACAGCAGTGTAAATCCGGTCGATAAGGATGTCAAGTGTCAGGGGTAGACAGTAATTTCCATCTTGCAAACACTTGCTTCGGGCAGCCCACAAATTATAGTGGGTGTTTAGACGCTTCATTCAAAACTTGGGATAATTAGCATTCACGTTTGCCCTGGGCCCTGGCAAACTAAATTCAAATCCAATTTGTATTCGATTACAAATATCCATAGATAATTATACGTTTTGTTTTTTATTTCTTCAAAACCACAACAAAGATTTATTCCACCTTTATATATGATTATGATTTTGAAATGCCGTTATCTTCGAATTCAGTAGGTTGGATACACTCTGAGTCAAACAGTTATTTCATCCAATACAATATGCTCACACAAAAAACAGTTCACCTTATGTCAATCATACAAGTACTGAGGATTACCTTGCCTAAAAAATTCGGATCATTACAACACATGGACAACATAGGGGGTCTTGCAACATAATCCATTCAGAGACATGACACAACATGCAAGTACAATACTCTAATGACAATTTCAACTGGTATCTAAAGAAGAACCGGGATTACCTTGGGCTTTAGATAGCAGAAACATCAGGACCTCCTCCGTCTTCAAATGCAACATTCTTACTTCCTCCAATTCTTGGGTTGCTTGCATAATGCGTGCCGCTAATTCCGTAATTTCCAGCCTCAAGATAAAGATTACCTCATTCATGGCAGCCACACCATCTCTTTCTGCCTCTAGTAGAGCCTCAAGCACTATAATATCTGTGCTCAGACTGCTCTCCGGAGGTGTTGCCTCTGAACTGCTACCATCTGGTAACATGGATGGTGCACTGCTTCCACAAATAGATTCTGGGGTTGTACATTGTGTCCTAGTGTGAACGGCATCCTGAAAGGTTTTCGCTGGACATAAGTAAGAGATAATTATCGTATGATCCAGGCAGTAAGCTTACATGGTAAACGACGAATGAATTATTGCCGAGCATGTCAAACTATATTTAAATGGTTCGAAGCAGCATTAGCCGAAAAGAAATTAAAATGGTAAGATGAAACTAGGGATGTAAGTGGCAAATAAACGACATCCGCCAGTCCCATCTAGTTAGTTTTTGCTACCTCCCTAGTTCATTTTCCTCAAAAAACAAAAACTCTTTTGAACTATCATACCACTAGTGGACTTTAATTAGGATTAAATGGAACCCAGTTGACATCCCTAGTTGAAGGGAGTGTACCACCGCTATATTTAAGTTGCCAAGGCATCTAAGCAGTTGAAATAATCTGAGAAAACACTTAACAGTGTGGCCTCATATAAACTACGAAGACAGTCTTGTGATGAAGTTGAGAGGAAAAGTTAAGGACTCAAATGAAATAGGCATGCATTTCTTTACAATAGTACAGCAAGCACTGCTGACATATTGGCCAACTCAGGTATAGCGTAACAACAAACAAGCATCCGAATCAAGCAATATAGCAAAGCCGACAACTGAACTATTTGTAATTCGGTAGGATTACAGGTTGAGGGCACAAGCCAAGAAAGCAAACCACTCACATTACATTTCACATGTACTAAAACACACTGGCTTACCATATGTTGCTGTGAAGCCTCGCTGCTGTTGCAATGTTCTTTGAAGATATCGTCAGCATCCCGTGGTTGCAAATCTAGTTGTTGTAGTTTATTCTGCACCCTCTATTTAGGTAAAATTAATTTTAATCGCATGCACTGGTCCTAATTGATCATCAATGGTTCATCTAAACTAATGAAAGAAGGGTGTGTGCATACACGACAATATATTTGCTTCCCTCTGTTTTTATGCTTGTTCGAGGTGCCAGCCCCAAAAGAACAAATATTTTGCTTGATGGGGTTGGCAGCTCTATAATTAATAGAAGCATCAAATTAGTCATGCAACTTGGGAAGATCAAGAACACACAAACAAGTAATGAACAGAGGCTCGGAGCAGTGATGTAATAGCTAGCATCAGAAAATGTAGGGTAAAACGAACAAAAAGCAGCGGAACCACATGCTAGTTTGCTGATGTGTAATTAAGCATAGAGAACATTAAGCAGTTTTATGGAACCAACAGGTGGCATCAGAACAAAACTAAAGCATATTAACTATATGTGCATTGGTATGTAATTTAGCACATGTAACATGTTCACTGCCAGAAGTATGGCCCTACAGGTGCAAGCATAATAACGCGTCTCATGAAAAACTGAATGATGCCTGAAGAAATTCAAATGTGCGGTGCTTATGCTAGGAAAGTGAACATAGGCGCCGGCTGTTGGATAATAGTACCTGATTCTCGACGGCGTATGGGTATCTTTGTCATACTTGATAGCTAAGGATCGTCGACGGTGCTCATGTTGTGTTTGAGTTTGGGCCGGCTGTCGCCATCGCTGAAGCGGCTCCGGTGCTATGGTTGCGGCGCCTGTCGACATACAAGAAATCTCATCTGTGGTAAGTGAACAGTTGCACGATAAAGAGAATAAACGAAGAAATACAAATCAAAATAACTTGATGAGGCTGCGGCGTCGGTAAAGCAGGGCCGGTGGAGTTGAATATGGCGTCCGTGGAGCGGGTTCGGTGCAGTGGACGAAGGCTTCAGCGGGCGCGTTGTACAGTGCTTTCGGCAAGGCGGATTTGTTGCGGCGGACGAGGGCTTGTATGAAGGGCCAGCGAAGGGGCGGACGAGGGAGTCAGTGAAGGGCCTATGCTGTGGTGGACGAGGGCGCCGGTTAAGCAGATCCGGTCCGGTGGACCATGATGGCGGTCAAGGAGATCTGGAGCGGTGGACCATGATGGCGGTCAAGGAGATCTGGAGCGGTGGACAAGCCAGTCGCTGAAGCGGCTCCGATGAAGTGGTGAGTTGGCAGTTGGGGGTTCCAAGGTGCGGAAGGTAGATCCGGTGGGGTGTGAGGTCCACCGCTGCAGTGGAGGACTAGATTCAGCGGCTTGCCGTGGTTGGGGGGGGGGTCGGGAAGGGGAAGGGAGGGGCTCTAGGGAAGAATGTTGGGGTCAAAGAGGGGATAACAATGGAGTTACCAAAGCAGCCCTTTTCCGTTCATGTGGCAGGGGTAAAATAGGAATGTCGCAGGGCTAAACATTCGGGCGCGTGATATTTCAATGTGAACGGGAAGTTTGAAGGCTTTTGGCGCCTAAAATTATAAGTATTCTGCTCTCGTACGGCCGAGTATGATATCATGGCCAACAATTTGTTTGTTTTGCACGCAAAAAAATATGCAAGTTTTGAAAATCAATGTCTCCAACTCGAAACTTAGATTGTCCATTCAATTCAAATATGGATCATTGAGATACTACAAGCAAATACCATCATACGGTCCAATTCAAATGAAATTCCAAATGTGTTTATCCTAAATATGATGACAAAAGCAAAAATGTGTATGTGTATGAATAAAGTGGATGATTATAAAGTTTGAACGTGCCCATATGTGTATATCTCTAGGTTTGATATATGAATTTGAAATCACGAAATCCCGGCTTAAAAAATGTACCTCCGTTTAAATGAATTACAACAGCTAATGATGGAGTCGAATTCCAAAATTCCAATCTTAGGTTTGTAATTCTGGTACATCAAGGTATATCACGCATGTTCAAAAGTATCGTTATCTCATAGTACAAACTGTGAAACAAATTGATCAACCATGAGTGCACAATATCTCAATTATGCTAAAGTCCCTCAAATATAGACACCTCACTCTTTATCTGAAGTCAACCCCCCCCCCACCACACACACACACACACACATAGAGAAGTCGTTCTCTCCCCCAAACACCAACACACGAGCACATTAACACCCCTCTCTCTTGTAAAGTCCAGACCACAACATAGGTCTCTATAACTTTGTCTCTCGGGCATGCACACATCTCTTCCCTCACTCTCTAGGTCTCCCGCTATCTCTCTTACCCAAGCACACGCACTATGTAGAGTGTATATTTCCCATACACACAAAAGGTTGCACCCAAACGTCTATCTCCCTAGTTATGTTGTTCTCGCGCACTCACCTCACACACCACCCCCACTGCAAACAAGCACACTTTGTCTCCTTGTGCACCACTCTCCTCTTTCTATCTCTCCCACATGCGGACCTGCCCCAGCTCCTTCCCTGTATACATATATGTCGCGACTCTTTGCATAGCTCCCTAATGTATAATCGTTCTCGATTTCGCACATTGTTCTCTACACCATCTATTCTAGATCTCTCATGAAGTCCCTATCACACACACAATTACTTGCTTCCCTTGCGTATCCATTCATAGGCCAATTTCAGACAACATCAACATTGTCTCCCTATCTATATGCCATTTATGGACACAAACAACCCCTGTCGCCCCCTCTCTTCCTCTCTATCTCTCTCCGTCACTAGCTCTCTCTTTCTCTCACTCTCACACCCCTCTCGCACACACACACTCGATGTCTCTTCCAAATAGTCTACTCCCCCCGCCCGCACCCGTGCTATCCCGCTACTACACATGTCACACCATTTCCCCTTCCCTTATACTAGGTTTACATCATCAGTGGTCTCTCTACACCACATACACTCTCTCCCTCTCACACACAAACGCGTACACAAACACACACAGACTCGCACAAATACCCATTTATTTGGATCCTCATCTCTCCCCATGTACGCATGTGTATCTCACACAGTCACTCTCTAATTATGTACATGTGTTTCCACATTACACAACACAAAGCCCCATGTACATGTCTCTCTCTATCATCCACACACATAGACACAAAGAATCTGTTATCATTGCCTCCGTCTCTAACATATCACACATGCACTCTCTCTCTCTCTCTCTCTCTCTCTCTCTCTCTCTCTCTCTCGCAAACACGCTCAACAAGGGTTTCCCCGTGAATAACTTACCGTCTATTCATCAACAGTCATGGCAGTACGGCAAACACGAGACGTGAAAAAGAATAAATCTACACGTGCTTAGACCACCTAGTATGACTACTAGGACTAGAGCAAGCCAAAAAGCACGCCGCCGTCACCCCCTCCTTGTCGGCGACGGGAAAATCTTTGTTTTACACAGTCGAGAAGTCATTGTGCTAAGGCCCCACATGCCAAGGCGTTGAATAGAATGTAGATGCTAGTTTACGGAAGCAAGTATCGATAATACGTTTGTATCTCCATACTTATATTTATTCTCTTATAAAAAATCGAGTTGGTGATGATGGTATGTGTGCCATCTTGCAATATAGACCGTCCGATCTATATTCGCCGGATGGAAATTAAACTAAAAGATACCCGCACGCCTGACCACATTTGCAGACAAGGCCTTCCCTCGTTCATCCTTATCTCCAAAAAACCTCATTGTTGAGCAATTAAGAAAGGAAGCCTCTGGAACAAACTGGCCTGGTGGCGCCGTCAATCCCCATGCCTCTGCTTAGTCCGACCACCAACCACCACCACACCCCACTCCTCTTCACCTTATCTCATATTTCTCGAGATATCATTAGTTTTTACACGTGGGATTACTCCCGCAAGGGTTAATCACAAAAAGTGTTTTATAAAAAAAATGCATCTTGATGTTCCGTGCAATGCGCGGATCTTGCTAGTACTCCTAAACAATACTAAGTTGGTGATGCTGATGTGTCTGCCATTCGTCGTTTCTAACCATTAGATCTACATCTAATGATTGTGAGGTAAGTTGTTGCCTTTTCTCACCAACATCCCACTTGTCTACCAATTTGTAGAAAAACCCATAATTAGTATCTTAAAACCAACCACATCCCTCCCTGACCTCACCAAAACAGCCCAAGGAATATATTCTAATTGAAACATAATATATCTCTAGTGACATATGTATATCAAAATTAGAGTGTTTTGTACCATGTTTGTGAATAAGTATTATTCTAATTATGATTCGTTGCAACGGACATGAACAGTGCTAGTATTTCCAACCATGCATTTTTTGCCTAGTATTCCATAGTTTCGAGTTTTCCATCAAGATATTAGTCACTCATGGTTGATATTTACTTTCAATCATGTACACATATGCGCTATGTAACTAGCCTTGCTTATTGGCTTCCAAAGCTTAACTCTCACTCCTACTTACAATATGTTGAGTATTTAACAAAAAACTACCACTTTCAACTAGCCCTAGGAAGAATTTGTTGTACAAAATATAGCAAAAACATACCCAAAATTTCTTAATCCATGCCAAAAACTACTATCTAGTACTCCTACCAATTAGGTTCGTTTAAACCCATTTATGATAGGGTTGGCCCACACGTCCGTGCTGACGAGGCAGCTTAAACCAACACATTTTGTTTGACCGTTGACACGAGGGACCCACATCTGACGCCCCCTCAAATCATTATTTTTCCTGAACATTACTTCAAACAGTACTGATGCGTGTTCGTCGGTGGCGCCGGTGATGAGCGAGTTGGCCGCCGCTCCGCTGGACGGGCCGGACGCCGCGCTGGCCTCCACACAGGTTGGCAGGCTGGCCCGAGCGTGACTCACGGGCGAGCAAGCCGCCGCGTTGGCCTTCGCTCAAGCCAGATGGCTGGCCTTAGCGTGACGTGCGCGAGCAAGCCGCCGCATTGCCGTGCCAATCTAGCTAGCAAACCTTGCAGCCAAGCAGCTAGACGGAGATATCTTGGCTAGCTAGCGGCTGCGAGCGCCGGACGGAGCTGGCATCCGGGCTGCTGCAACATGGGCTCTGCACCGACGGCGGTTTTGACCTCGCCTTCTGCCGGCGGTGGTAGCTGCGTCCCATGGCCGAGGATGACTAGGTGGACGGGCCGGAGGTAGGAGGTCACTCGAGGATTATTGTTGGTAAGAGCATGTACAATGGTTGATAAGGTAGTCTTATCTTAAGTCTGCCATGTATGCAAGTGGTAGTAGTTTCTTGGCATTTTAGTGGTTTCTTGCATTATTAGGGGTTTCTTGTAAGGAACAATGTACGTACTACTAGCGACAAAAGGCGATTCTAGGTTGCGTTGTACTCCAACGAGTACTACTAGTGGTCGCGGGAGTGTATACCTCATTTTGTGGGTTCGATCCCAGGCTAACGCACGGCGGCCTTTAAAAAAAAACAGTACTACTACACTTTGTTGCGAGCCAATATTTTACACGGGTAGTTTGAGTTTTGAAGTCAAACGGACATGCGGCCCCACAATCTGGGTGCACTGGATAGCCTAGCCACGTGAACGAGTTTTCCTTCCCAGCATCCCGTGGCTCGCGTGCTCGCCCTAGCCGCACCTTGCTTGCAGCTTCCTCATCAGCTAGTAGCATATTTAAACTAGTGCCTCCCAATTAAGCTCGAGGAGCCAGAAAAGCCTGGTGGGGCATTGGGAACTGTGCAATATGGCTCTGTACGTAAAGTGCTCTACTACTACTCTGTAGCTTGTGGCGTTGCACACATGGACTTCACTCCATTATCGGCTCTACTATAAAAGAAATTCCTATCGACGTGTTTTTTTTGAAACAGAGGCAAAAGCTTTGCTTCATCTCATTCATAAAGAAGGAACTACTAACAAAGTTCGACGAGATCCATTACACCTCCACAAATGGAAGCGAAAAGCCTAGTCTCGCTGTATCAAATAACTCAAATGTTCTGCCCCCGCAGTAACCATGGCTGATAAATAGGCTGCTAGTGTGTGCGTGAGAGGAGCGGCCGAGTAGGCCAGCTACATGAGAGGAGCGGCTGAATAGAGCACCGAGAGTACCCACTAGGCCACTACGAAGGTGTACTTTCCCTGCATTGATAGTACAGCGATGGTTCTAGAGAACAGTAGTACCCTCCACTTCCAACTGTAGCTCCTTGGCCCTGAGATTCAAGAGTTCAAAACTGGTGCACTATACTAGAACTAGACAAGAAGTACAGTACATCGAACTACTAGTTGAGAAAAGTAGTACTAGTACTGCTACAGTACGAGTACGTACTCTTCCGTCACATAATGTAAGACGTTTTTTGACACTAGTTGGCGTGTACAAAAAATGGCAAAAACATACCCAAAATTTCTTAATCCACGCCAAAAACTAATACCTAGTGCCAAAAATTTCTTACTAGTGCTATTATTTACAGTATAATGCAATCCCATAACGTTCCATAATGCTAGTACTAGTAGTAGTAAATAATAGCCTCACCCCTTCGCTGAGGAACAATCTACAGTTGGAAGGGACGAGGCCATGCGGTTACTACGCTCTTATCTACTCCTCGCCAGTTCCCCTCCCCCCAAAGAGAAGGCAGTTCGTCGCTGCTCCCATGGATTCGCCAGGCGGTTCTCCTCCTCATCGGGGCTGAGAGACCTTAGACGATGATCCTCTAGGAGAAATCGCACGCCGCTCCGACATCCTCACCATCGCAAGACTCGGTGCTTCCTACACCAACTTTTTCAAGACGCTGCTTAAACATGCTTGGGAAAAGTCCATGCTTGTTGGTCTTCCATCCGTCCTCGAGGAGAAGGTTCTTCTATGGGACAATCCTTCGAACAGTCCACCGCTCCCTGGCCATGGTTGCACGTTGACTCCGCTAGAGTTGCCGACATTGAGAGGTAGTCGGATTTTGTCTGATGAGCAGGTCAGTAATGGAGTTTGATGATGTAGTACTTAGTTATTCCATTTCCATCCCGTAATTTCTCCGCTGCACACTGTCTTATATATAGGTCTGGTTCGGTGCCAATGAAGATTGGCTTGCATACCTCCGGCCGGATACCACCATCATTTTGCACAACATCCACAGCAGTGCGACCGTTCTGGTAGACCCCTTCTCCACAATTGGGACCGGCCTTCCGGACTGGCTGGTCTTGAATACGTATGATGATGCCTACATGAGATTGAAGAAGATAAAAATTGCGGACCCGCCGACAAAGCGGCGCGGCTACGATGATTACTATCTCATCGCGGTGTTAGACATAAGGATTGCCATCAATGCAAGAGGCAGTAACGGCAGAGGCTGGCACATGTTGTCGGCGGCAGATCTGTACCCCTACACGTTCGAAGACACCGTGCGCCATCTAGACCGCATCTTAGCGGTGACAAGCCAGGGGACTTGTTTCATCTGGTTGCCATCCTATGGTACGGGAGATTACAAACGGAATGCACAAACCATCATTTGCATCCCTAACGGTACTCCATTATTTTGTAGGGACCAGTCACCCCCCGATCAAAATAAGATCGCCGACCCTGGATGTGCATTTGCATCCGCGATTCGGTCTAACCTGTAGCCTTGTAGCTAACTTTGGCATATTGGGATCAACTATCTTAGTAGTCGTTACCCATGGTACCACTGATGTGCAACATGGTCACACAATCTACCACGATCGGATCGTCACCATCTACCCAGGTATTCCATTTTTAACCCTCTCGCCTTCCCTTTCATTGTTGTACTAGTAGTATACTTAGCAGTACTAGTAGGAGTAATTTTTACCTTGGAGGACGCGTATAGAAAGCTAGGCCCTTGAAGACTTGAACCCACTAGCTGCCACCATTTTTGTTTTTCCATGTCTTACTATCTCATCCATGTAGCCAAGAGTGGCTATATATAATAAGCCGGTTATTTTACTTCCTCTATAATGGAGTAGTACTATTTGTTGCACAGTATTACTGACCGCCATATTTGAGCACAACATTATTATGCATGGACCTTGACTATGTACGTCACCATGTGTCTAGATCTGGGATGCCGCGTGTACCAGATGAACGGCGCCGAGTTTGACCCCCGTGATGCTACGTGGGTGCCGAGGAACACTCTTGGAGAGTACTCACTTTTCATCAGGGACAACTATCCCATTGTGAAGCGGATGCCACCTTCCGTGCACGACACGGAAGGCCTGCCATTCATGAAGCACGGTTGTGTCTTCATTGCACACCGCCGGATGAACGACATGCTGGGACACGCTATCCCTGATTTATGTCACTTCAGCTTGGATGAGTCTCCATCGTGTGGAATCGGACTAGAAAGCTGCGGCAATGATTCCCGTTGCCCACCGCTATGGATCTTGCCATCCATGAGAACACCTGGGACTGGAACCTCGAGGAGGACATGTAGCCCATCTATAACGTGTAAGTGGAGTACGGTAAACGTGAACGGTAGCGTTGTGAATATATGTGGACTAGTCGTGCACAAATTTATCACATGAATTGGAGATGAACTTGTGTGGCATACTGGCATTTGTCCTTCAGAATTAATTAATAGTAAATGTGTTATGTGTACATGCAACTTGTGTTGTTGTTGCACGGGCTGCAACACGCTCTTTGAGAAAAAAGGTGGCACAACTTTGGATATACGTGACGTGGCGGCATCATATAGTAGCATCGTTCGCTATAGTTGTGGTACACTCCTACTAGGACGACAACTCCTATAAAACCTTGCGCTTGGCTCTTTGCCTCTTCGGGAGGTTCAACAGTTCGTACTCGTGTGAACCTTGCACTTGGCTCTTCGCCTCTTCGGAAGGTCCAACAATGATGATACTATAGTACACTATGCTTCTGGCAATCTGACACCAATTGAACTGTTGCATGTCCACCACGAGGGCGAGGGCGAGAGAGAGGGCGCTGTAGTCAAAACCCTCTCCTCGTCGTGTGAACCACCGCGCGCGTGGGCGAGTGAGAGGCGTAGTAAGCAAGCTTCTCCTCATTCGACGAGTTGACGGGACACATCAAAGCAGTACTAGTACTAGTAGTAGTCCATACTGCGTCCTTTCCGATTAATATGGCTTAATTTGAAACGAGAAAAATACACTGGCGGTCAACGTATGTAACAATACGCTCTTTACGGTCACTATATATAGTTTTGCGGTGATTATACGATCACTAGCTCATCGTAGAGCACCGTATTACACCCTACTGACCGGCCACATAGTCGACGTGGCACTTTGTTGACTGGTTAAATTGTCACCTGGTTTCTGGGTCCCACATGTCAGTTGGCAGAGCAAAGAAATCAGTTAAACAAAACTTTACGCAGGCGCGGCATGAGTCCAACCCTTGCGCACGAACCGCCCTGGCTGTGTATGTGAGTGCATGCACGTGTACTCCCTCGGTCTTCCAACAAAGAGTGTACATCGGCCAAAACAAAGAGTGTAGTACATGATGTACATCTACACTTCCAATGCATTTAGCCTTTAATCTAAATCGATATTGATTGACTAATGCACCAACTTGTGCTGTAGGCATAGGCTACATGTCTATCCTTAATTACAGCATGCAATAGCCTTCATTTAATCTTCTTCTCTCAATGGTCACATGCACACATAAGTCTGATACTTTTGGGCGTTAATTATGCCCTGGTCAATGTGTAAATCTCTAAATGTACAGTCTTTCACGGACGTATGGAGTAGGTTGAGCACTTGAGCATGAGCGTGTGTGTTGCGTCATGTGCTGTGTGCCGCATGGGTGCGTGAGTGTTGTGTTCGTCCATGTGTACGTGTGAGTGTTGCACGTTGCATGCATGCATGCATGCATGGGGCTTACTCCCTCCCATTGACATGTTCATATTTCAAGCATCCTCTATTCCCTCCATATGGTGATACTCCCTTTGTTCCCAAATACAGAGTATTTGTCTTTCTACAGATTTCAACAAGTGACTAGGTACGGAGAAAAATGAGTGAAGTGGGCATAGAGGCATAGGGATACTGTAGAAATGAAGTCCTCGCGATCCATTATTCCCCATCTCGGTCAGAGAGAACTATTCAACTAGTCTTCGCAGTGAAGTGACAATACACGCTGCAGCAGATGGGACACGTAATTAATTAGCTGAAGCATCGTGTTGGTGTTACTAAATCAGCCTTACCAAGTACTGCCATCATGTTTGCCAGTAGAGCACGCTTCTGCAAATACGCCTACGCACCTCTGTCCTCCATTAACTGACATATGGGCCCTCTTGTGGTAGACCCACATGTCATCGGTGTAACTATTTACACTCCGAAGGACGGTATATCTTGGTAGTAGTACTGGTAGAATTGAGATTTAATGCACTTTCTTCCCCGTTTTCCACTCTTCTTCCTCCTCTCTTCTTCTTCCTCCTCTCTTCCCCATCGTCGGCCGCACACCATTTACCCCCGCTCACTGCTCGCCCGCCCGTGCCATCTTCCTTGGTAGCTCGCGCGTACCATACACCCCCACACACTACTCGGCCACACGAGGAGAAGCTTCTTTGCTTGCCCGCCTGAATCCACTTCCCCGCTGGCTCGCAGGCACCGAAAACCCCAATGGCAGAATCGACTGACATGCAGAGCCGTGATTGGAATTCCCTCCTCGATGTTCTCTTGGAGCAGATATGTAGTCGTATGGATCTACTCAGCACCATCCGTCTGGCCGCATGCTCGGTGTCTTTGTACCATCTACTCGTCTGCAACCGACCGGCTCTTTTCAAGACACCCTGCTTGCTGATGCCTGATCCTTGCAGGTGGCCCATACACCGACTTGACAATCCTACGGAGGTTGCCGTGGTGCCCCTCGACATGCTACCACTACCCGTCCACCTGTCCTTCATGCGCGACCACTACTGGGCGGGCATGAAGGCCAACTAGATCGTCCTCATCCACCACTCCGATAGTCCGTGGCGTCTCGTGGATATCTACACCCAACAAGCGATCACCCTTCCATCGTTGGATACCGCCGCCATCGAGCCTCGCGGCCCGCCGGACACTCCTGCCTACTACGCACGACACACGTCAAACTTTTGGCTCGACCTCTGTTTGCAGAAAGTTGTAATCTACAAAGTGCCCATACCATCATAAGACTACATGGATTACAAGCTCATTGCTTTGTTCAACATGGGATTAGTCTATCTGGAATCCGGTCGCCATACATGGTTATGGCTCATCATCAATCCTGTTGAGGCAACATTTCTGTCTGATGCTATAGTGCATGATGGCATCGTTTACGCGGTCGACGTACAGATTGGCTGCCTATACTGGTGGAATCTATCGTTGTGTAATTGTTCTATCTCATCTCATCTTTACCTTATGAATACGACTGCCTGTTCATTTATTACAAATTTAGAATACATAGCATGTCTATAACCACATCATTGCTGTATGTTCCTCTCATTTCCTAGATTTTTATGACCACACATGTTATTGTTAGAGTTAATATGAGAACAATTGGCATCTAATGATTGTTAGAATACATATTATGAGCATAACATCATGATTGCTATATGTTACTCTCGTTTACAAGATTTTTATAACAACGCATGTTATTGCTTAGAGTTGATATGAGAACTATAGTAGTAAGTGCTATGGTAGAATATGAGTAGGTGCTGTCATAGCTGTTTTCCTCTCATTGTTACATGATGTTTGAACCATGACATATTGCTAGAATATGAAAGCCATTGGCTTATTTTTCTTAACTTGGGGTATGATTATGACCACGACATTGCAATTCTCTGTCTATGATATGTGTCACTGTTATAATAATCTTAATTCCACACATACTCTGAACATGATTGTTTATTTTTGTCCTTTTGGTCTCCAATTTGAATTGTTGTAGCAGACGCAAATGCGCTGGCCTTCATGATTCCAGGACCTGGAATCGTACCAGCCAATGGGTGGTGGTTTATCGCTCGTTCAGCTGACGGCGGTCATTTGATGCTCATTCGCACGTACCAAATTGACCAAACCATTACATCAAACCACATGCAGTACAATGCATGGGGCGTTCATGACATTGATAGCGATGGCTGCTTCGTGTTCGAGAAAGATCCCAGCTCCGTTGGGCCAGGCGTATTCAACTGGAGGCGGGTTTACAGCCTCGGCAACCACTCCTTGTTCCTCGGGCTCAATTATCCGATCATCCAACCAATCATGGATCATATCACCGGCGATGATTACCATGCTATGCAACTTCCATTCGCGAGGGGGGACTGTGTTTACACATCATACCATGGGTCTCATGAATCACCATATCCAGAGATTCGTCGACACAGCTTGTTGCCAGATAATCTTCAGTGTGTGAAAGGCATCAAGCTTCCATGTGATGGATGACTTTTGCAAACCCGACATGCGGCGATGTGGTTCATGCCAACAACAAATATGCACAACTTGATTCGTGCTGATATCTAGACTGAGCCATGTATTCTGCTGCTATAGCATGACCCTCTTTTGTTGGATATTATGTACTGTTGTTAGTTTGAAGCATTCATCTAGTTTGAAGGATAGTAGATACCTTCCTGGGATCAAGTGCATCCTAACTCACCTGCGTAGGATATACTGATAATGATGATGGAGATGCCGTGCAGAAGCCATATATATATCAGTTAGGCTTCAAGTGCATACTTGTTAGTTAAACCTATGTATAAATTGTGACACTAAATACGACTAGTAAGTAGTATAGTAGCAGTAAGAGTATACGTCGGTCAAATTATTCATCATGTCCACACATTGAATTGACGTGACAACACGCTGCACGTGAGGTGATACAAGAATCCCGGCGGCGTGTTCGGGTATTCTGGACTTCAGATTTGGAGTACCACTTATTTGTCGAAATCTTTCATGATTCACTTAAAACAGTCAATTGATCATACATTGAGTACCATATAACTGGAATTACTGATGCAAGTCGAAGAAGGATTGGCCGGTGCTGCCGGCTGGCGTCAAGTTCGATCCCACGGATCAGGAGCTGATCGAGCACCTTGAGGCCAAAGTGAGTGCTGACAGGGCGAGCTTTCAGTCTCTCATCGATTTGTTCATACCATCCATTGACAACGAGCACGGCATATGCTACACCCAACCTGAGAAACTTCTAGGTAAGACACCAACCGCCCGTCTACTTGCACAAACATATTCCTTTGTTTGTAGCTCTATTTTTCTTTTTAGACGCAGACCCGGTGAAGCAATTACAATTGACAGTTAATAAAAAGTGAAACAAGTGACTACAACATGCCAAAGATGTTATGAAAATGCCAACTATGTATACTAAAACCTGTATTCCACAATACTGCAGGTATCACACTGAGTGGCCTAAGGAAGCATTTCTTCCAGCACAATTCCAGGGCGTTCAAAAGGGGCACGTGGATGTGTCGCAAGATACAGTCGGAGTGCAGCTTGCATGCAATGTGGCACAAGACTGGCAATACCTTGCCGGTGATGGTCAAAGGCCGACAGACGGGCAACAAAAAAGGTTTTGGTGATGCACACCAAAAGAACTTTGACTAGCAGAGGACCAACTGGGTGATGCACCAGTGCCACCTCAGGACCTGGAGAAAGAGAAGGAGTGGGAGCTGGTCCTCTGCAAGATTTTCTACCAGACGAACACTAGGGCCAGGAGTAAAAAGATTATAAGTTAGTTTGGTATTGGTAGTTGTACTACCTTGTCATCCGCAAGTTTGTATTGTTGTTAACGATCTTTTGGTATGAACTTGCATTTTCTTCCAACCATCATGCCGAGGGTCGACGTGGATATAAAGCTGAATCATTTGTTTCGAAATGAATTTTCAGGCACCTGATTTTTATTTGATGGGTAGCATAAGCACCTGCCGTTTGAATTCCCAGTTCTCCAATTTTTTCAAAACAAGTGCATGCACTTATTATCACGATAAAAAAACAATATCCATGCTGCATCCCAGTTATCAGTCTATACTTGCAGAATTCTCTCGTTTATTGAGCACGTACATTGTTTTTTCAGGTCGAGCTAGTTTCAACTGGGCTGTAGACTACCCAGGGTTGGTTTTGTTTTTAACAGGCCCAACCCATGACGACAACGAGACACAAAGATCCAGCAGGTATCTACAGGCCTCTGGCCCGCCAGTGTTAGTTATATTTTGTCTTACAACATCCGCATGCAGTTTTTTTTACTGAATCAAACACATAGCCCAGTTCTATTTTCCTCTTGAAACGCATGTCCTACATCCGTTTTCTAATCTCTACCTATAGTTTTACTAGTTCATATACACGTATCATTATACTGAAAACACATAAAATTCCCTTTTCATATTTACATCCTTATTTTTGTTGTTTTTTCCCACCCAGCGTTGATTTTTTACACTGGTTTTCCCTTAAACCAACTCAATTTTCCTACGTCTTATTTGCTTACAAAAACAAAATGATTTTTTGGAAAATCAATAAGTTCTTAAAAAATGTTTATCATTTCGGGATTACAACAGTTCGGACTCCACCGAAATATGCAAAATAGCGTTGAACTTTTTGACCGTGGTCCTGGGCAGAAAATGGGCTGTAATAAATTACTTAAGAATTAGCAAATGGGCTGCAAATTATAAAAATAGCAAATGGGCTTTATGTTGTCTGCCACAGATTTGGAGGCTGACTTGTGGGCCTACTAAGTTCATGCGTACACAAGGTTTCTCAAAAAAGAAACTTAGTCAACAATCGACTCTACCAGCGTCAGACCGTTAGATGTCAATCTAACGGCAATTGTGCTTCTTCAGTCTCTGATCTTCCTGCCCCAGCCGCCCAAATCAGCGTCGTCGGAACCGCCTGCTCCCGCCTCCCGTGGCCGACAGTGCTGCCGGGCGGGCCTCACGGCCCCATCATACTCGCATCCCTGGCCTGTCTATCCCTCTACTCACCCACACCTCCTGATATTTTCTGGCGATGATAGCCGAACTAGTCAACCCTCGTACTCTCCACCGCGTGGGCAGCCACTATCGTGTCTTCCGCGGCTCCGTGTCATTCCCTTCATAGGCCTCGTCATCGTCCACCGCCCTAGTGCTCTTAGCGCGGCATGGTCAATGATGTCCATCCAACGGACGTAGTGCTTCTTCAACCTCTAGTTTTGTTGCCCCAGCTGCCCAAAGCAGCACCGGTCGTGCCGCATGCTCCTGCCTCCCATGGCCGGCTGTGCTGCTGCGGAGGCCTCCCTCCACTCACCCACCGCTGGCCATGCAATCCCTCCACTCACCCACTCCCCCTATTATTCTGCGGCGATGGCAGCCTCACACCGCAGCCGAACTAGTGAAAGTACTCCTCTCCGCATGCGCATCCACTGCCGCTCTTCCCCGGCTCTGTGTCCTCCCCTTCCTAGGCCTCGCTGAGTCGCCGTCGTCCACCACCGTGGTGCTCTCGGCGCGGCATGGTCAATGTGGTCAACGACCGACTTCCATCGGAATATTACTGTACGTGGAGAGGCTGACAGCTGGGTCCACAGCAGCCGCAAGGAAGTGCCTCCTTATTACGCGCAAAATAATTATTCCTCCACCTGATAGCAGGGACCCATCGGACGGGCCACCAGTATTTTGCCAAAAATATGTTCCCCCCTGACTGCTGGGACCCACCGGACGGGCCACCGTATTTCGCAAAAAACCGTTTGCCCCTGACTGCTGGGACCCACCGGACGGACCACCGTATTTCGTGAAAAAAACATTCCCCCCGCTGTCAGCTCGAACCCATCGGAAGTGCCTCCTTATTACGCACAGAAAAATGAATACCCCCCTGCTAGCTGGACCCACCATGGTGGGAGGCTGACTTGTGGGCCTACTAAGTTGACGGGGACGGAGGGCTTTGTCAACTTAGTCAATATGAACGATTCTAGCTCCAGTGACCGTACGATGTCCATCCAACGGCCGTCGTGCTTCTTCAATCTCTGCTCTTCCTGCTCCAGCCGCTCAAACAAGCGCCAATGGGACTGCCTGCTCCCTCCTCCCCGCGGTCGGCTGTGCTGCCTCGTAGGCCTCACCGCCCCATCGTACTCCCATCACTGGCCTAGCCATCCCTCTACTCACCCACACCTGCTGTATTCTCCGGCGAGGGCAGACGAACCAGTAAACCCTCGTACAGTCGTACTCTCCTCCGCGTGGGAAACAACTGCCGAGTCTTCCCTGCCTCCGTGTCGTTCCCTTCTTAGGCCTCGCCATCGTCCACCGCCCTGGTGCTCTCGGCGCGGCCTGGTTAACGTGGTCAATGACCGACATGCATCTGAAGTGGTCTGTACGTGGAGAGGCCGATAGCTGGGTCCACGGCCGCACACAAGGAAATGCCTCCTTATTACGCGCAAAATAATGATTCCTCCACCTGACATCGGGGACCCACAGAAAGGGCCTCTGTATTTAGTGAAAAAACGTTACCGCCGCTGACAGCTCGAACCCACCAGCTATATCTTCACATGCAAGGAAGTGCCTCCTTATTACACAAAAAATGAATACTCCCCCAGTTAGCTGGGACCCAGTATAGTGGCAGGCTGACTTGTGGGCCTACTACGTTGACGGGGACGGAGCGCTTTGTCAACTTAGTAAATATGCATGATTCTAGCTCCAGTGACCGTATGATGTCCATCCAACGGCCGTAGTGCTTCATCAACCTCTGGTCTTCTTGCTCTAGCTACCCAAACCAGCGCCGGTCGTGCCTCGTGCTTCTGCCTCCCGTGGCCGGCTGCGATGCGGCCGAGGCCTCACGCCCCCTACTACTCCCACCGCTGGCCAGGCCATCCCTCTACTCACCCACACCTCCTGTTATTCTGCGGCGATGGCAGCCTCACACTGCAGCAAACTAGTGAACCCTCGTACTCCTCTACGCGTGGTCATCCACTGCCGCTTCTTCCCCGCCTCCGCATCGTCCCCTTCCTAGACTTCGCTGTCGTCCACCACCCTGGTGCTCTCGGCACAGCGTGGTCAAGGAACGACTTCCATTGGACATGGATTGTAAGTGGAGAGGCTGATAGCTGGGTCCACGGCCGCAGCAAGGAAGTGCCTCCTTATTACACGCAAAATAATTATTCCTCCACCTGACAGCTGGGACCCACTGGATGGGCACCGTATTTCGTGAAAAAATGTTTCCCCCTGACTGCTGGGACCCACTAGCTACATCTTCGCACGCAAGAAAGTGCGTCCGGGCAAAAGACCCACCAGCTACATCTCTGCACGCAAGGAAGTGCCTGACAGTCGGGACCCACCTGGTCGAAGCGTACGTAGTGTTGTCATTCTGGTCGCGAACGTGTACATACATACTGGTCGATGTAGAGGCGCGCACGTGTCATAGTAGAGGCACGCATGTAGCATGTACACGCATGTACAATGGCCAGGGTGCAAGAAAGAAAATACGGCCACGTACGTACATACGGGCGGGGTGAACGCCTACTCGCGCATACGTACGGCCAGGGCTCGTGTACATGGCTGGGTCGGAATGGAGAAACAACGTCGTCGTCGTGTTCATGGGGAGGCAACGAAATGCGTCGTGTTCATGGGGAGGCAACATAATGCGTGGGAGCCAACCGGCTGGGACGGATCGAAATGCGTGGTCATGTTCATCGGGAGGGCTTGGACGGAACAGGCGATGGAAACGAGGCCTGGCGTACCACAGAACGGAGGAAACGGACCTCCTATGTTCGGAACGGGGTCCTGTTGATTGGGAGGGGTCTGGCTTACCGCAAAATAGAGGAAACAGACCTCCTACGGTCGAAACGGGGGTCCTGTTGATCGGGAGGGGTGTGGCGTACCGCAAAACGGACGAAACGGACTTGTGTTGGAGCGCTACGGTCGAAATGAGGTTCCTTTTCATCGGGAGGGGTGTGGCGTACCGCAAAACAGGACTCCATGGGATACTGTTCATCTCCACCATCGACCTCCTCCAGCCTCCACGGTCTACTATTCATCCACCATCGACCTCCTCCAGCCTCCACCTGTGACTGTTCATCCACGGGCTCCTGTTCATCCAGCCTCCATTGCGCGCTACTCCACCAGCTACTATTCAACCACCCCTCTCCACAGGCTCCTGTTCAACCACCCCTCCACGAGCTACTGTTCATCCACCCCTCCACCATCTACTGTTCATCCATCCCTCCACGGGGTCGTCCTATTCATCCAGCCCTCCACGGGGTCCTGTTCATCCAGCCCCAACCAGCTCGATCGATCGGGGTCCTGTTCATCCAGAGGCAATGCCACGGGTCCTGTTCATCCACTCTCACCACTCACTGTTCATCAAAACCCCCCGCAACACTCACTGTTCATCCAGATAGGCAGCATTAATCGGCTTCAGTTAGCAACAGTAGCGAAGGAATCGCTCGATCGGGTTCAGTTAACAGCCATCGATCGATCGCTCGGGTTCAGTAATGCGTAGCCTGCAGTGCAATCGCTCGGGTTCAGTTAGAGCCCAACGCCCTCGCTCCGGTTCAGTTAGAGCCAATGCCTTGCACACATGCGCGTACATGTACGAGAGAAACGCGCATCGCTTGGCCCCCGACCACCCACCATAACCGGGAACTCCCCGAAATTTTCCTTGCCCTCGCTTCTACCATGGTTTTTTCTGTCATGGACGGCCCCAAGAATGTCATGCAGCTGTGTCTCCGGCCCTTCCAAGACGAAAAACCCATTTTCTGTCATGATTTTTTGTCATAGAAGTAGGAGCCCACCACATCTATGATGATACCGGGTTTTGTCACAATTATCGTCATAGAAGTGTCATATGTATGACATATTTTTTTTCATTCGGCCCAAAATGTCATGGATGTGTCTTTTTTTTGTAGTGCATATCGATGACATAATCAACTAGCGAGAAATAATAAGACTTCTCAAACAGCAACACGTTGTCAAAACAACCATGATACAATATGACAATAGTGGTATCTCGCTAGCCCTTTCTGAGACCGCAAAACATAAATGCAGAACACCTCCAAAGTTCAAGCAGCGAGTAAACATTGTAATTCATGGTAGAAAAGATCCAGTCATGATGCAGCCAACATTAGCTACACACAATGCATCAGCATGAAAGAAGTTCTCTCAGGTTCTGGCGCTTATTTGAGAAGGTGATGACACAACATAAAAGTAAATACGTAGTCCCTTCGCAGAGGAAAGCCGTGATTTGTAGAGGTGCAAGAGCTCAGGTTTTTAAAACAGAGGTAAATGAAATTTTGGGACATGCACCATTCTTGCTTACTTCGTGACCATCAGTTATCAATATCTTCCATGCTAAACAAATTAGTAGCGGTTCCCAAGCGGTGAAGTAAAGGCTTTTGCTCCATAGGAGTTTTTGTTTGATTATTGATAAGTTCTTTTTGCAATTTGGGACTGGGAATCTCTATTACCGCTCTTTTCTCGTGCAATGGTGAGTGAATAAACACCCAACCTGAGAATTACCCACTTAGCATGGAAGATATCAACTACCTCTTGTCGCTCTATGAACAATCCGGGCACACAAAAAGGATGTTTATTTGAAGTTTTTAGAGGTGGCACATGCAAATTTACTTAGGGCGGCAGGGTAATATCACATATAGGTAGGTATGGTGGACTCATCTGGAATAACTTGGTTTCAGGTTTTTGATGCACAAGCAGAGTTCCCACTTAGTACAGGCAAATGCTAGCAAATAGGTTGAGAAGCGGCCAACTAGAGAGCAACAATGGTCATGAACATGCATTATGCATAAGTAACATTGGATACTAGCATGAGTAGGATATGAACACCATGAACATAGACATCATAGAGGCTATGTTGGTTTTGATTTAACTACATGCACGAACATGTGCCAAGTCAAGCCACATGAACATTCAGAGGAGGATATCATATCATCATACTACATCACAATCATTTTAACACAATGTTGACATCCAAAATAAATCATTATCCACTCCTAGCTACTTATGCATGGCATGAGAAACTATAATCTCTAATTGTCATTGCAAACATGTTTGATCATAATAGGCTGAATCATGGATACTAGGTTAAACATATTTACAAAAAAAGAACAAGTCGAGTTCATACCCGTTTCTCTCTGCCACGGCCAGTTCATCGAATATCCTCATTATTGCCTTTCACTTGCACGACCGAACGATTTGAAAATAGTAATAGTGCAAGAGTGTCATGGACTAAGCTGGAATCTGCAAACATTTTATTCAAAAGGCGAAGATAAGGTAATATGGACTCTTTGTCAGATCAACAATAATGCATATGCAAGCCACTCAACATTTTCATCATGGTCTTCTCCTCGGTATGACTCAATAAGAAGAAAAGAAATTCAGAGAAGCACGCTATTTTTTTGGAGTTTTTGGTTTTTCGTAATCAAGCAAATAAAAAAGGAAAAGCAAAAACGAGAAAAACTATTTACACGGGAAAATCCCAACAAGCAAAAGAAGAACAAGGAAATCTTTTGGGTTTTTTCTCTTTTTAGTACTACAACAATTTAAACTAGGAAGAAAAATCAAAAATAAGAAAGAAACATATTTTGGGATTTTCTTAAAGTTTTTCAAACACACAAGAAGAAAGCGAGAAAACAAATTTAACATGGATAATAAAATGAAAAAGTGTGAACACCGACAACTGGAATGAAATGTGTGAACGTGAATGTAATGTCGGTGGAAATATGTACTCCCCCAAGCTTAGGCTTTTGTCCTAACTTGGTCTAGGGCCACTCGAAGAAGCCATGAGGTCCAATGTTGAAGCGCTAGGGAGCGGGCACCTGAGGGTCCCTCTGCTAAGGCTCCTCCTGTTCTGCAGCCAGGTTATTCCAGTAAGCGACAATGTCCTCAGGCATAATCCTGTATCTGCCCCTGGCAACATGATCAAACAAAGCAGGTGCAGGCAATGGAATAACATCACGAGTCCTCACACTGAAAACTAAGTTGTAATGGATATCAATATCAGGGTAATCAGTAGCAATAAACTGGTGGTCTTCCATAGCCGCTCGATCTAGGTAAACCTTGGGCAAACGATGGTCATGCTGGCATATCTGCATGTTAAAGTGAGTCGCTAAGCGAGTAGCGTAAATGCCCCCATGTATTTTACCCTTGGATCTATTAATGTGAAGGCGACGTGCCACAATATCTCCCAAGCTATAAGTGTTGTCGCCATAAAGTGCATGACACAAACAGCAAAGTCTGGGGTGCTAAGTGCACCAACCTTCTCTCTAGCAAGTAAGCACTTTGCAATGAAGAGAGCAAAATAATGTACAGTAGGGAAATGCCAACTAGCAGCGGTGACACTCGATACTCCTCTCTCATCCCCCACCGTTAGAGTACGCTAAAAACCTTCAAACTCCACGGGCCTAGGCTCTACCAAATCACCATCAGAAGGAAGCATGCATATGTCACAAAATTCAGTAAGTGGTATTTGGTGTTTTTAGCATATAAATTAAACAACACCTCAGGGGGATTATTCCTAGAATGGAAATGAAAGTTTTGCACAAAGGAATTTGTGAGGAGATGATATTGTTTGCATTCAGCTGCGATGAAGTCGGTGAGGCCGGCATTAGCAGCATATTGTGCAAACTCTTGAAGGATTCCAACCCCTTCCATGAACGGATTATGTGGCCATTCGCACGGCCGTTGCTCCGCCAGCCTCCGGGTATGGAGATCATTGTCAGATGACTGCCCAATAACTCCCTTGGGGTTCTTCTTGGAAGCAAACTTCCTAAAGAAACTCATCTTTTTCCTATGAACAAAAAATCTGAAATTTTTAGTCTACAAAATTTTTCTCAACAAAAATTTACAAAAATGATAGCAACTACTCATAGGGATGTATAGAGGCCATAGCAAGCATTCAAACTACTTAGAACTCTAAGAATTCAACATGCAAGATCATCTACAACAGCACCAAGAGTAGCTAATTATTCAAAATATAAACCACTAAAGCAAAAACTAATTGGACACATGGAGGAGTTACATACCAAGCAAAAATTACCCGAAACTGTTTCAACGGAGCTTCGAGCAAAGAGATCGAAATCCACAGTTTCGGGAGCAAGAACACGAGAGATAGAGAGAGAGAAATTGTTGGGGAAACGAACACCTATGGGATCAGGGGCGAACCCTTCTACGGTTAGCAGGGAGAGAGCTGCAAGAAGAACGGGTCTAGCGATCAGCGCGGGGGATTTTTACCCAGGTTCGGGCCACAAAGGTGCATAAAACCCTAGTCCTGCTTTTGTGTATATTTTGTGTTCTTGAGATCTTGAACTAGCTGCAGTGCATGCCTAGTTAAAAAAGTCCGAATCCTCTCTCAGTATGCCTCGGGCCTCCTTTTATATGTCAAAGGGGTTGCCACAGTGGCACACAAGAGGTGGAAAGTATCTACAGTGTATGAGCTTATCGCTCGGCACCGTAGGACAAACACATTTAATGCGCTACCTACGTGCCCTCTTGCTTTATCTGGGACGACAACAGAAGCCGTCCCGTCTGTCGCCGCCCTTCCTTGCCTTGACACGTGTCCATGCTGACGAGGCATGCAGTGCCATGCTGGCTAGCTAGCTACTGTGTTGGCGCAGTGGTAGAGCCTCCACGAAGATCTGCATGCCACCACGCAGGCGTCTGCCTAGTTGGCAAGATGGTCGTCGCACTGGAGTGGTGGTGAAGTGGAAAAACCTGGTCGGGCACAGACCTAGTCGCGGCCCTGCAATCGTCCCCTGCAAGACTTGCCGGGGGCCTCGCGGTCGTCCCTGGCAAGGGTCTTGCCGGGGGTCGTCATCTTCTGGTCCCATGTGGACCCGCAGGCTATCAATCTGCGCAAAGATCTACATGCTACTTTGCACGCGCCTTCTGAGCTTTGGCCTTGACATTGCCGATGGTGCCAAAGCTCTCAGCCTCAAGGGTGATGGCCCTGTTGATGCTTCATAGGTCGTCCCGGCAAGGAGCTTGCCGGGGCTAAGCACTACAAAAAATACACTTCTGTGATGATACGTGTTTGTCATAGTAGGTCACATAACACTTTCTGTCATGCATGTACATCCATGATGATTTTATGATAGAATCAAGATAGTCATACCTATGCTGTCGTAGAAGTGTTCCATGACATTAACAAAATTATCATCATGGAAGTGTTCACTTCCATGATGATAAATCGCGTGTCACAGAAGTGCTTTCGTCAACGGTGACCGACATGTGGCATCTAGCGTAACGGAACGCCGTTAAGCTATCGGATCCGGTTTTGGATCCGATAACCCATTAACAGCCCCGACCAATGGGGATTTTCCACGTGTAAAATCATCATTGGCTGGAGGAAACATGTGCCGGCTCACCATTGGGACAAATGTCATCCACTCATTGGACCGAAGGTGCCTATGATACATCGACATGTGGCACGGCCCAACAGAGGCCCATTCCTATGAAAAGGCCGGCCCGTTTGACTTGGTCAAAAGGTGGTGGGCCGGCCCACAAAAATCCTGTTAATGGCCTGTTTGCATATAGCCCATTTACAGCCCGCTAACCCAGGGCCCATTACGGCCTATCCGAATTAGGTCTAGTAGCGTCATCTGGGCCGTCCAATATGATTCCAGCCTGTTTTAACTTTCAACCCATGTATGGCCCATGACGTCTTTCAGCCCATATGAGGCCCTTTGTAACTTTGGCCCATTAACGGCCCATGGTGAAACTGGCCCGTAATGAACAATGTATCACTTTATACCCATTAATGGCCCATTATTCCATTGGGCCATTTCCAGCCCATGTTATCTTTCGGCCTTCTCAGGGCTCATTTATTCTTGGGCTCATTTCCAGCATTCAGTTACTTACGACCCGTTACTGTCATTTTCTGTTTATGGGCTAAATTTAGACCGTTGTTACATTCGGCCCATTTATGGCCCGTTAATACGTTGGGCCGTTTTCATAGCATCATCAAATATGGCCTATTAACGAGGCCTGTTATGGTCAGCCCATGAATAGACGATTCTAACTCTAGCCCGTTTACGACCATAATGCGGTCTGTTATTGGCCCATGTTTGACCAATATATCATACGTCCCATATAAGGCCCATTGATGATACAACTCATAGAAGGCCCATTATGTCTACGGCCCATAGAAGGCCCATTGTTTCTATGGCCCATAGAAGGCCCATTGTTTCTATGGCCGGTAGGAGGCCCAGTGTCACTACAGTAAATATGTAGCCCATTGTGGCCTAGTTTTGAAAAATAGGTTATTATGGCCACTAGCAAACCGCAGAAAAAGAACTGCACTGACTACAAGCAAGCAAATAAACAAGACAACAAGGAAATAAATAAGCAAGCAACTTACGCTAGGCTATCACGGCTATTACACATATTACATCCACTAGGCATCAAAGTTCGCCAGTAGTGCAAATATAGGGAACAAAGAAGCATATAGACACCGCAGCAAAACAAGTCCAGAACTAAAACCACTTCAGAAGTGTTCAAGAAACAATATCCTGGGTACCCATAATGCTGGCAAGATGCTTAGCAAGTTTATTAACTTTCTCTTGTTTGGCGCTTAAATCCTCCAGCGCTTGCTGTTGCACAAGAAAGTATGCATCTAAATTCTGCAGGGACTTCCTCAGTCCTTCGGCTTCTTACTGCAGCACAACTGACTGATGCCTTTCAGCTTGTCGCTAAGACTGAAGAAGCCGAAGTGATTCAGGCAGCGAGTTCGAAGAGCTTGTGCCAGTGGTACTGGCCAGTAACTCGAACACTACATCAACGCAGGACTGCGGGGTTTTCTCACTGTCCACAAGATCATTTTTATCACCTTTCTTGGAGACCAACAGGGTTGTCTCACTATCTTGAACCTTATCTGCATTACTTTCTCTACCATTGCATAGTGGGGTGCTCTTCTCCAATATTTTGTTTGCATACTACAAGAGAAACAAGCAGACACATCACAGGTTTAGCATGTAGTATACGAAACTCATTTTGGTAAACCGTTCAGTAGTAAGGTGGACAGGATAACAACATGAAACAAACATATATCTATGTACTATGGTCACTGTATTGTCCATATCATTCTAGTTTATGTTGCCTAATCAAGATAGAGACATAGTTCAACTCATATATTTTTAAGACACAACAGCATAGATAGAATATAAGTGTGAGAAACTACATAGCATTAGCAACACTTGTAATGTGCATCACATGAGAACATAACTGTTTATACAACTTAAACTGAAATCAACATAGAGCAACAAGTTAGAACAACAATCCAGTTGAAGAAATAGGTTTAAAACATACCTGTTGCGCCATTGGAGTTTCAATTGGATCCTTCAAATTCAAAAGTAGTTGGTATGTGTAAATACAATGATGCAAGAACAAAGGAGTATGGACCATAGCTATGGAATCTGACCTGAGAACAGTTGCTCTTCTGCTTTAAACTGGAGTTTGGGTTAGCTATAATAGTCTTCGTGCTTTGGGCACTGTAGTTGCTTTACAAACTGCTCGTGTGGGGGTACTCTATTGTGGACATGGTGCTTTGTCAACTAGAAGTGGGTTACTATCTGTTAAGGTTGCGGTTAGATGGGTTGTAGCTGGTTCTCTGCCCAATGGTGTAAGTGTGCAATTTGGAAGAGTCTCGATTATGTGTGGTGGGGCTAGTTTGTGGGCCAGTACAATCATGGTTCTATCTGCATCGACGGGTAGCACTGTCTTTTGTGAAGAATAGGTTTTTGCTCCCTTAGATACTGCCATCACCACTCCAATTCAAATGGCTGATAAACAAGAAAAGAAATTGAACATACAGACATTGTATGATCGACAGATGTGGTAATTCACATATATGTTATCTAACCAAACAAGACAACATGACACAATTTCACATATATGATGCCTAACTAAACAAGATATCATGATACAGTTTCAGATATATGATGGATAAATTAACATGATATAATGGCATAATTCAACATATGATGAGTATCTAAACAGGATGACATGACAAAACTATATGATGTCTTTCTAAAATAGGTCGGGATGAAATAATTCACATACGTGTTGTCTAAGTATACAGGATGGCATGATATAATTGACATAATTGATTCATATACTAAGCAGTTGACACTCGCATGTATGATCTCTAACCTAAGCAGATGGAATTCAATATTGTGCATATGATGTCTAAACTAAGCAATGCAAGACACCATATGCATGATATGAGAAATATAAACATTGCAACTTAGAGCATATACCTTAGGTGGGATATCGGACTGGTCATCTGTCTCTGAATCCTCCTCTGAGGAGCTCCTTGTAACCATCGAGATATATGCTTCAATAGGTACCATTGCCCGCTCTAAAGACCTTGTTTTCACTCCAGATTTTTCCATAACCGGCTCAAATGGCTGATACACATGAAGAGTCGTTCAATATACACAGATTGTCGACAAATGGAATACGTAATGAAAAAAAAGATGGCATGAGATAATTCACATATATGATGCCTGGCTACATGGCGATGCATAATTCACATATATGATAACTGGCTGAAAAACATGGCATTGCATAATTCACATATCTGATATAGAAAGCAAACATGAGGCATTCACACAAAGCATGTCTAATTTAAGCAGATGGCATGGCAGTGCAAGACATCATATGCATGATATGAGCAATATAACCCTGCCAAGTTAGAGCATGCACCTCGGGGGGGGGGGATATGACTGGTTATCTGTCTCTGAATCCTCCTCCGAGGAGCTATCTGTAACTAGCAAGAAATCTGCATTGACAGGTAGCACTGACTGCTGAGAAGACCTTGTTTTCACTCTAGATTTTCCCATGACTGACTCAAATGGCTGATGCATAGGAAGAGTAGATGAATGTATAAACATTGTTGACAAATGGAGTACATTATGAAAAAAAGTATGGCACGATACAATTCACATATACGATGACTGGCTAAACAGGATGGCATTGCATGATTCACGTATATGATGCATGGCTAAAGAAGATGGCATTGCATAATTCCCATATACTCCCTCCGTTCCTAAATATTTGTCTTTTTAGAGATTTCAAATGGACTACCACATGCGAATGTATATAGACATATTTTACTGTGTAGATTCACTCATTTTGCTCCATATGTAGTCACTTGTTAAAATCTCTAAAAAGACAAATATTTAGGAACGGTGGGAGTATGATATAGAAACCAAACAAGTGGCATTCACATAAAGAAAATCTAAACTAAGCTGATGACATATAAGATGTATAATGTAAGCAATGCGAGGCGCCATATGCATGATATGACCAATATCAGCATGCCAGGTTAGAGCAAACACCTTAGGTGATAAACAGGAGTGGTCGGCTCCTTCTGAATCCCCATCTGAATAGTTATCTTCCTCTGGAATACAATCTAGAACGGTGGGAGGGGGGCCCCACTTCGCCCACCATGGAGCGGCGTCCGCATGACATTATATTCCCACGCAACAGTCTTCTCCTTTTCTCTACTTGTTCAATACAATTGTGTACAATATCTGACATGCATAATAAAAAATGGTTAGATTTTGTAGGGCCTAAGGGGTGCGTGCAAAAATCAAGACTGATGGTAGCCAACGAGTGGATGGATCCAAAACTAAAGATAGCAGGTAGATTATAGCTTCAGTTTAGAAAGATAGACAATGGATCATCTATTGTCTGTTGTCCACCCAACATGAACCACATAGAAGACCCCAGATGAACCAAATATTAGATAGATACTATTCATTGCTGCCTCGATATGAGACCCACGGGCGTTTTAAAACTCAAGTTTGAACGATAAAGTAGCAGGTAATAATAACCGATGTATAACGTAAGCAAACACGAAAGACTGCGACCTCTCTTCCGGAACTGTGTAGTTCTCTGGTTCATCTGCTCAGTCGATGATGGTAATGCAGTTGGCGTGGCTGCCGGCAATGGGGAAGATGATCTGAGGTGGCGAAAGAAAGTCTGCAGGGGGATCTCTGCTACAGTGAACGCTTTTGTCGATGGTGCACCTCAGGTGGGGTGGATGATGACACGGTAGGAGCAGGACATAACACACAGAGTTTTCTTTGACGCCTATCTGAAAATGAAGTAAATCTGTAAGGGCTCCTTAGAATTGGAGGATTCTATAAACGCAGGGACAGGAAAAACACAAGAATAGGATAGGAATGCACGTGCAAAACAGAGCATTTGGAAACATAGGGTTTCAGTCAACATGGGTGTTTGGTTCACATCAATTGGAAGAACACATGAATGGAGAAACGTGGTCAAATTAAAGTCAAACCACATGAAAATGAAAAAAAAATTAAGAATCTTATTATGCCAATAATGCAATTAATTCTGTCCTTCATGCATATTAATTTGAAAAGGACGTCCAAGTGAATATTAAAATTCCTACGTTTTTTCTTTGAAAGAAACACCAAAGGAAAAAAAATCCTCCAGTTTTGCTTTGCTCCACTCCTTCTAACCAAATGCACGGATAGTAGTACCATAGTAGTTTCATAGCAAAGGACCCCTGAGGGATCAACATGAATGCAAAGTAACAAAGTGATGCAACGAGTGTACAACCTCTTTGGCATAGCCTTGTGGACCTCAGCATCTTTGGGTTGGACGTGGAGGATGGTGATGCTGGTGTGAAAGTCAGAGGCGGGGAAGAAGATCTGAGGCCTATGGAAACGGCGCCGTGGGTACTGCTCCGCTGTGATGGACGGTTCCGTTGTTGGAGCAGCTCCGGTGAGGTATATGGTGGCGAGGCTGAAGCAGGAAAAGATAGACACCGTTAATCTGAAGTGGGACTCTAATATCATCTGCAATAGATGATGTAAAATACATTACCAAAAAGTGCTAGACGTAAAACGCATCAGCCGCGCCACGACCGCTCCGACAGATGTTGTAAGTACTATTCACTCTAAACTTAACTGAAGAAACTAAACTTTACAGTCGAAACTGAATTTTACTATCGAAACTGATTGAACTAGTAGTAGAGCATTGCAATAGATGTTTAGGGCGTTCGAGCACTAGTAGCAGAGAAGCAGCGATCTAAATCAGCAGACGCTCGAGCAGGGAACGCACTAGCAAAGAGCAAGTCATGCAGTAGCACCGCGAACGAGTGCTAAAGCAGCAACTCCTGTAGCTGCCGGAGGTCGTGCAATAGCAGCAGCAGCGCGAGCGAGAGCAAGACAGACGGCAACACGAACTAGAGCAAGAGCGGAGCAGCAATGCGACCAACAGCTATAGCAGAGCAGAGCAGCAGCACGAACGAAAGCAAGAGCAGTGCAGCAGCGCGGCCGACAACAAGAATGGAGCCGCAATGCGAGAGAGAGCCGGAGCAGCTGCAGCTAGTGCCAGTGTGGAAGTCACCGCCGAGGAAGCAACGACATGGGGGAGAGATGCCGTGGATGAAGTGGCCAGCGACTGCGCCGTCAATGGAGACCCGCCATGGCTGCTCGGTATCAAGCACCGGCAGCCCCGTGAGATCGAATAAAAGATAAAATGCAGCGGTGAGTGCAGAACCTCCTTGGTGGCGCCGAGTTAGCCTCGGCTTCATCGGAGGAATTGGTGAGGGTGTTGCGGTTCTAGTGGGGCAGGTCAAGACGGCTCTGTGGGGATGGAGGTGGCGCGATAGATGAGGCGAACGTAGGGGAAGCTCCTTGGAGGTGGAGGACGGGGCGGCTGATCCAGCGGGACGACGAGATCGATGACATATCCTCATCCGGCGTGGTGGATGAGGGACGGCGAGTTGTTGTGGTGGAGGACATAGTCGGGGAAGAGTCTTCGGCTGGGCGGCGGTCGGGAGGCTGACGCAGGAGCGTGGGGTTTCATAGGTTTTGGCGTCCTTGGTGTACGAATGGGGGGGGGGGCGAAGGGGAGGGAGGGGGATCCATGGCTTAGGGACGTGCTTGTCTGAAATGTAGGGTAAGTTACCAGCGTACTCCCACCGGTTTTGACACCGCGACGTCGAGCTTCATTTCTGGCTGAGGGGTAGAAGGGGGATTTCACGTGTCTGGGCTGTAGGACCGATTTCGGATGAGGAGCGAGTTTCTGCGCGCATCAAAATTTCGGGATAACAAGGCGCGACGCGGGTTGAAGAGGCGGGAGTTTCAAAGCAGGTGAGACAAAAGATACTCGAGTTTGAAAATTTCGGGATAACAAGGTGCGGATTCCTTGTTCGGTAGAACAAACTTAACGTGTACAAAAAAACAATTCATGCAAGACACAAGAGAGTCATGTCCCCTTTTACTATATTGCTATAGATGCCATTGAAAAAACTACAAGAAAAATGTAAAAAAATCAGGAGAACAAGATTACCATGTATAGTACCAAATTGATTCGCACTTCCCTCAACAACAAGAAGAAACAAATCAATTCCCACCAAAAGAAAGATTAATGTCCCTTTTTATATGATTACAAATGCCAGGATCTCGAATTTCAACTTTTGAATCCACGTTGTGTTGAATTCGAATATATCATTAGGTGACCTTGTGGTTTATAATTGATGTAGTCGTACATTTTGATCTTCCTTCATATATGAACATCGTACTCCACCTTGTGAACATATATATTGTTGTCTACCATATGGACTAAATTTGAATCAATTTTCCTTATTTGAATACGATTTTTGTGAAGTTATAGAATCATTTAAATATTATCTTGATAACAAAAAACATGCATATAGCATTAATCATATTTCACTATGAACTACATGCACCATATGATCTCCAATTCAAATATTTGTATCCATTTTACGTTGAATCCAAATCATTGTACATTGGTCTAGGTAGCGAGATGTTCAGGATAATCTAAACCCTGGTTTCATATGTATACTTTTTGGTTGAATTGGGACAAGTTTTGGTATAAGCTTCTTGCAAAACCAGAGATTCTCTCAACAAGCCTCGTGGTTCCGAGAGGGAACGTGTCACCTTTGTGTGCAAAACGATATACACTGCCTCCCCCTAATTTTCTTTACAGAGGCAACATAGAACTATATGAGTGCCCTGTTAAATTTTGGAATTATTCCGGGTCTATTTGGCCTTTTTATACATTGATTGAGTTTCTAGACCTTTAATGTGCATAATCCATATTTGAACTGCAGGCACATGCTCCGGTGCACCAAAGTTGGTTGAATAATCACATGTGTGTCCTTGGTTGAATTTCTAGGTCCCATGGAAGAAATGAGAATGAAATTCAAACATCTGGGCATCGTGACTCGGCCGAGAACATCGAGAAACTTGGATTTTAAATTCATGTAAATCCAAAACTCGCCTAGAAATCATGAAACTTGGCATGGTGTCAGGTCATGACACTAACATGTTGTGGTAAAAAATTGGGCCGATTTGGAACAAGTTTTGGTATAGGGGCCGTTTGGATTATGCCCACACTAGCCCAACCAAAACGACGACATGCCAAAATTTTGGCGAAGGAAATAGCCGTCGGGAACTCGCCCACACGCTAGTGCGGAATCACAATGGCTGGCCAAAAAGTTGGCTGTGAGCCAAAAACTTGTCTGCGATCCAAACACTGGCCCAATTTGTGGTCAACGACCAAAAATTTGGAAGGGCAGCTTGGGGCTGCCATCCAAATAGCCCCATAAGCTTCTTGCAAACCAAATCTCTCTCAAGAAGCTCATGGTTTGAGAGGGAACGTGCCACCTTTGAGGGCAAAACGATATACGCTGCCCCCCTTGAGTTTCTTTACAAAGGCAACACACAACTACATGAGTGCCCTGTTAAATTTTGGAATTATTCCGGGTTCGTTTGTCCTTTTTATGCATTAATTGAGTTTCTGGTCATTTAATGTGCATAATTCAAATTTGAACTACATGCACATGCTCTCGTGCACCAAAGTTGGTTGAAAAATCACATCTGTGTCCTCGGGTGAATTTCTAGGTCCCATGCAAGAAATGGGAATAAAATTCAAACATCTGGGCATTGTGGCTCGGCCGAGAACATTGAGAAACTTGGTTTTAAAATTCTTGTAAATCCAAAACACGTCTGAAAATCATGAAACTTGGCATGGTGTCATGTCATGGTACTACCATGCTGTGGTAAAAAAATTGGCCGAATAGGAACAAATTTTGGTATAAGCTTCCTGCAAACCAAAGCTTCTCTCAAGAAGGCTCGTGGTTCCGAGAGGGAACCTGCCACCTTTGAGTGCAAAATGATATACGCTGCCCCCTTGAGTTTCTTTACAAAGGCAACATAGAACTACATGAGTGCCCTGTTAAATTTTGGAATTATTCTGTCGTTTGGCCTTTTTTATACATTAATTGAGTTTCTGGTCATTTAATGTGCATAATTCAAATTTGAACTACAAGCACATGCTCCAGTGCACCAAAGTTGGTTGAAAAATCACATGTGTGTCCTCGGGTAAATTTCTAGGTCCCATGCAAGAAATGGGAATGAAATTCAAAATTCTGGGCGTCGTGGCTGGGCTGGAAACATTGAGAAACTTAGTTTTTTAATTCCTGTAAATCCAAAACACTCATGAAAATAATTAAACTTGGCTTGGTGCCATGACATGGCACCAACATGCTGTGGTAACTTTGCTGTTCGATTTGAGAAGGTGCACACATTAACAATCAACAAAGTCATTTTGGAACAAGTGATGTCACGATACTATCGGAAACACAAGTATTATTGAAACCATGCGAGTTCTATTTACCATTTACGTGCCGCCACGCGTCCCCTTTTTTTATTAGCTAGGAGGTGCCGTGCATGGTAGCTATTTGAGTATGGGAGGCGTGCGATCAGACCCCTGCGCGTGCTCACCGGGAGGAGAGCCCTTTGACCTCCATCTACCGTCCACCTCTCTCCCAAGGTCTCCATTAATGGCACCCGAGCCTCTGTTTAATGGCGTGGCTATGTCTCACTCGACCGAGATTTAAGAGAGAGAAAAGAAAATCTGAAAGCACGGATCTTGATGTAAGATCCGACGGACCTATATAGCATCTACTGCAACTTATAGCAAGACTGATGAATATATAAGGACGACGACAGTGGATAATAATTGTCTTACATAATGAGGAAGATAATTAAAAAAGCCACATGCGGCTACGCCCGAAATACACAAGGGCAAAAGAAGAAGGAAGACAACGATATGGCTCGCTGATCTCCACTTTCTTGATGCGTTGCTGCTGGGTGCGGGAACTAGTCTCCACGGCGAGCGGCAATGAGCTCTGTCGTGCCCTCAAGACGCTGCTTGAGAGCATCCATGGATTCCTCCACCAGCCTTTGGTGCTCGATGCGGATCATGTCATTCTCGTCCATAAGTTTCTTGACGATGATGCCAGTCCTCTTCAACAAGGCACTGGTCTCCTCCTGCTGGTTTGCACTTCAGACGATCTTCGCCCTCAGCAGGTCACGCTCGGCCTGGAGCCTGTCATTGCCCTCCCTTAGTTGCTGGATGATGCCAGTAGCCTATTCAAACGAGGCTTTCATGTCGTCCTGCAGACCTCGCCCAGCCGGAGATCTGATCCATCTGGCTATGGACGATCGCATGCATGCGCCTGTAAGAGTCGTCGCCTGCCCACGAGACATTTTCCCAGGCCGTCGCGGCGCGGCGGAACATCTCTGCTGCTTTGGCAGCGCGGCCGGACTAGTCTGCTGCATCGATGACGCAACGGGACCTCCGTGCTGCTTCGGCGGCGCGACAGGACCTCTGTGCTGCTACTTCTGCGCGGCGGGACATGTTGGCTGCTTTCGCAGCGAGGCGGGACATCTCCCGTGCTTCTGCTTCCATGCTCGCCTCTCCCAGGTGGTAATCTCTTGACCAGAACTCATGCTGGCCATGGCAGATGGAAGGGAAGGATGCAGAATGACTTGTTTGCTTTTGTGGATGAGGAGTTGAGGAGGAATGTGTAGTCATCTTGGCATAGTAGTATTTATAACCGAGTACTAATATGATCCTAAGTGGGAAACCATTTAGGTTGTGATTGGTGTGAAGAGGTTTGCAATTAAATATAGCGTGGTAGTAGTAGTAATTTGGAATGTGACGAGACGCAAGCTCAAAATTTATTGATGGATCTAGTTTTGAAGTGCGGCACTATTCCCGGATGGCGTAACGTGGGCACGTGTTCTTGGTCGTGGTGTAGCATATGCCATGGTAGTTCTTTTTCTACTGCTGTGTACGTGCAATAACTGGCACCATCGGATACATATCTTACGGTTATTGGGGCGTTCGACACGAATAGCCGTGTGGTGAGCTATAGACTAGTCTTTTTTCAGACGCATTAAACCTATCTCTCGGGACTTCTCGCATGCACCATCTCTAGCTCCCTAGGTCGATGCCACCCACATACACTTGTACTCTGAGTTTAGTACGTTATACAGGAAGAGAAGAGGTGCACGCACGCACTCGTCCTCTCTCACACACGCATCTGTAGCTACGAATTGTAGTGTTCTCAACCATCCGATTGGCTCTATCATATGATTCACGTTGCTCCTTGGCCTTGAGATTGAGAATTTTAAAACACGGAGGCTAAGCTGGAGGCGCGAGGTTTTGGTTAATGTGCGGGCTGCACATGACACCAACATGACACGAGCTTCATCTGCCTGGTGCGCAGTCTGGTGACTTTTCCAACACAACCAGGCCCTGCTTGGTATCTGCGCCTCGACTTATGCACAGAGAAATTATGGTCTGAGGGAGTACTACTAGTAGTAGTACTACTTTGATGTGTCACGTCAACTCGCACAAGTATGAAACACTTTGTGAACAAACAAGTATATACTTGTCATCAAAATGGATAAAAAGGGACGTATCTAGAACTAAAATACGTCTACATACATCTCCTTTTATCCATTTTTATGACAAGTAGTACTTCTTACCCGAAGGAACTTTATATCCAACCGACACAAAATATCCGTTCGACTGTTGGAAATTACTGATCTGATGTTGAAGTAATTGCTGCATCACCACCAAAACTCACCATCTCTTAAGCTAAAGTAGACCGAGCTAATCCCTATATTAGCATATTATTAAGATAAACAGAAGGCATTGTAGAAACATTTATGACGTGAGCTTGTCAATTTGAATGTGGAGGGACACCAGCTTAGCCCCGGCCAGCAGCTTGGGCGGAACTGTGAAGAAGGTCAGCTCCTGCACGGCGACGTCACTGGGATCCTTGCTGCTTATCACCTCCATTTCCACCTTGACGGCATCGGTCGTGCCTTTGGGCTCCCCCGGTGGGCCGTTCGCCCGTAGCTTGGCCACGTAGTGCGGCAGTGGGGACGCCACCACTCTGATGCAGACGACTGACACGGCGATAGGCGCACCAATGTCGAGCACGCCGCCGACCAAGAAAAACACGCGGCTGTCCTCCTCCACGAACAGCAAGAGCCTTAGCTCTGACAGTGGCACTTGCAGCTAGAGAACCTTGCCGTACTAGATCCTGTGCACGAGCATGGGATGCGCGGTGCTGATGTGGTGGTAGAGCGCCTGCGGCGGGCCTTCGTAGCCGCAGATGGGCACGTGGCATTTGCAGGGCGTGAGCGGACACATGCTCTGGTGACCAGTGAGCTTGTGGTAAGTGACGTAGATCCTGATGAGGATACAGACCTAGGGTAGGGTGATAGGCCTAACCTATACGTCCTACCCGATGTCACTACCCTAGAAGATAAGAAGTCCAAGAGACAACGAGGAACCCCCAGTCAAAGGTGTCGAGTGCAATCCAATCGACCAATCATATCACTCGGATACCCCTCCTACTTACTGTCACTTGACCTTACAAGGAATCACTCGACCTACCGAAGATCAGGAGTCACTCAGCATTGCAACGGTCAGGCATTCACTCCGTAGTCTTTAAGGTCATTAATAGCACTTAAGACTGGCAGTATCAGTAACGCCCCTACTTTATGTACATTAAGACCCTTGTAATGGAGGATAGCTGGGGTCTTGGCGCACCCTATATAAGCCACCCCCTCCTCTGGGACAAGGGTTCGCACCCCCTGTAATGTCACACACACATAATCAAGTCCTCCGCCTCCGGGCACCGAGACGTAGGGCTATTACTTCCTCCGCGAAGGGCCTGAACTCGTAAATCCTGTGTGTACACCTTCGCCATAGCTGAGACCTTGCCTCTCCATACCTACCCCCCTTTCTACTGTCAGTCTTAGAACCATGACAGTTGGCGCCCACCGTGGGGCAGGCGTCTTAGCGACTTGTTGGTGAAGTTGCAATTTTTCCGATCCCCATCATCATGGTTTCCGGCGGTGGATTGGCTGAGGGCCGCGAGATCCGTCTTGGCGCGCTCATTTTCATCGCCGATGACTCCGCTTGGCTTCAGGAAGCTCCCCTGGACGTCGAGGCGCTCCCCGTCCGAGGGGCGACACACTTTCGCGCGTGCGTCCACGACGTCCTTCTCCGACAGCCGTCGACCCAGTATCGGTCGGCTCCGATTGTGTCTTCTCTCCCCGCTGTTCGCCGCCACAAGCAATCCGGTCGGTCACGGCTTCAGCGGTGGGTGAAACATGCGGTGGCTCGACATTCGGCCACCCATCAAGTCACGGCAATCGAGCCCGACGAAACTCTCCACGGCCTGTTAATCTGTCGACTGGCTCTGCAGAGACCGCATCCGAGTTCGATAGCAGCGACCCTGCGACTGAAGTCTTGATGGTCGATGGACCATGTAGTCCGCCTGGCTTCCACCGTGAAGACAGCGGGAATGGTGGCGGCGATCCGTCGCGCGTCCACAAAGAGTACCATCCCGAACCCCTCTCTTCGCAGCAAAGGGAAGAACTTCATCGCGCAACATGGATGCACTCCACACGCCCATCATTGGAGAAACCCCCGAGGCTCGGGCCTTGGAAGAGGTGCGCTTGGATAATTTGGCTGAGCACACTCGACTGGAGAACCTTCAACACGCTCTCGACGAGCGTGCTCGGGAGCGGATCCCTGAGTCCAGTCGACGACAACTTTTCCCGCCTCCACCTAAGGTATATCGCACTCCAATTCAAAATCTCACAGCTGCGGCCCGAATAGTAGAGTCAATTCAACCTTCCCAGTCGGAGGCTGGCAAAGGTTTGACGCAGATCTGGGCCTTACTCCGGGCAGCAGGAGAACAGAACACATCAGTGTCTCAGTCGCGGAATAGGATTCATAGCAGATCCGTGGTAGCGGATACAGTTCAGTCGGCCCACAGTCCAAGATCGCCCCTGCGGCGTGAAGGCCGTGGACAGTATGATCACCGACTCGACTGCGACAAACATCGTCATGTGCCCACACCTCCTCCGAGGAGTGCATCATATGTGCCTCGGCAGTATGATGATAGACGCCGTCACAGTGGTGAGCGCAGAGCATTAGTCGACCCAAGAGAGCCAGGCTTTGATGCAAGATCTATCCTCGTTCAAGGTCTAGTCCACCAGAACAGAGCGCATAGAGAAGACCCTGGCAAAGATTGTTCGGTTGGCAGCAGAGTTCATGTTTTGGGTCCAGAGTGTTTCAGTAGAGCCATCAGGGCTGCAATGATTCCTCCCAACTTTAGGTTGGCGATTGGAGTCAGTAAGTTCACTGGAGAGTCCAAGCCTGAAACTTGGCTTGAGGATTACCGAGTAGCTGGTGCAGATTGGTGGCGGGAATGATGAAGTGGCAAGGAAACATCTTCCTTTGATGTTAGAAGGGTCATCTAGAGCATGGTTGACTCAGTTAGCCCTAGGCAGAATATATAGTTGGGAAGAGCTTGCTCGAGTGTTCGTCAGAACTTTTGAGGGCACTTGCAAGCGACCAACAGGATTGACAGAGTTGCAGCATTGTGTGCAGAAACCAAGTGAGACTCTAAGAGATTTCATTTAGAGGTGGACCACTTTGCATCACACTGTGGAAAATGTATCAGAGCATCAAGCAGTGTGTGCCTTCAAGGAAGGCATTAAATACCGAGAGCTGGTCCTGAAGTTCGGTCGGACTGGAGATATGACTCTGACTCGTATGATGGAGATAGCCACCCAGTACGCTAACGGAGAAGAAGAGGGTCGACTCTTTAGCAGAAAGGGTAAACCAGTCGGCCAAGATGCCGGTGGGGGTAATTCCAATCGGAAACAGAAACGTAAGGCCGAGCCTGCTACACCTGGTGAGATTGTGGCAGTGGTTCAAGGAAAGTTTAAAGGAAAACCCAAGGGGCCCTGGACTCTTAAGAAAGTAAAGGATCAAGCAGAAAATGATGTGTTGGATTTACCATGTCACATCCATACGAAGAAAGATGAAGAGGGGAATCTGATTTACCCTAAGCACACCACTCGACAATGTCGACTCCTGATCCAGCACTTCCGGGAGAAACAACCTAATGAGAAGGAAAAAGAGTCGGACAAAGACAAGGACGAAGAGGAAGACGACGATTATCCCAAAGTCAATTCCACCCTGCTGATTTTTGCTGATGTTGAGAGCAAGAGTCGATTGAAAGTTATCAACAGAGAAGTGAATATGGTTGCCCCGGCAACGACGACCACATACCTGAAATGGTCTCAAATAGCCATCACATTCGACCAGTCTGATCACCCTGCGCGTATAGCCACCCGTGGGAGGCAAGCGTTGGTGGTTGACCTAGTGGTCGAAGGCACTAGACTGACTAAAGTGGTGATGGATGGTGGTAGCAGCCTGAATAGCCTTTATGCTGAAACCTTGAAGGGGATGGGCATTCCGATGTCCAAACTTAGCGAGAGCAATATGAGTTTCCATGGTGTTATCCCTGGAAAGAAAGCCGAATCACTCTGCCAGATCGCCCTTGACGTGGTTTTCGGTGATTCCAAGAATTACCGAAAGGAAAAGTTGACATTTGAAGTCATGGATTTCCAAAGTGCTTATCATGCCATTCTGGGTAGGCCTACCTACGCACGTTTTATGGCTCGACCACGTTACGTGTACCTCAAGTTGAAGATGCCTAGCCCTAGAGGTGTGATCACAGTTACTAGCAATCGGCAGAAAGCGGAGGAATGCTTCCTGAAGGGTTCCAAAATTGCCGATGCACAAGTGGCAGCAGTTGAATTTCAAGAATATCAGAGAAATGCAGATCCGAGTGATTTGCTCCGAGCTAAGAAGCCCGCCACAGATTTTGTATTTCAGTCGTCTGGTGAAACGAAGCCGATTCATATTCCCCCGACCGATCCCAATGCCGCACCGACTCATATCTCAACAACTCTCAACAACAAATAGGAAGAAGCGCTCATCCAGTTCCTCCATGAGAACTGGGACATCTTTGCATGGAAACCTTCTAACAAGCCGGGTGTACCCAGAGAACTGGCTGGGCACCATTTGCATGTTGATCCCAAGGTAAAACCCATCAAAGAGCATCTTCGGTGGTCCGCCATGCAGAAGAGAAAGGCAATTGGCAAGGAAGTGGCTCGGCTCCTAGCAGAAGAGTTCATCCGAGAGATCTACCACTCCGAGTGGCTTGCCAATGTAGTCATGGTCCCTAAGAAGGATGATTCACTTCGTATGTGCATCGATTTCAAGCATATCAATCGGGCCTGCCCGAAAGATCATTTCCCTCTCCCCCGCATCGATCAGATTGTTGACTCGACTACGGGGTGTGAGCACTTGTCTTTTTTAGATGCATATTCCGGGTATCATCAGATCCGACTGTATGGTCCCAATGAAATAGAAACAGCTTTCATCACCCCATTTGGGTGCTTTTGCTATGTCACCATGCCATTTGGTCTCAAAAATGTCGGAGCCACATTCATGAGAATGATTCAGAAGTGCCTGCTCACTCAAATCAGTCAGAATGTGGAAGCATACATGGACGACATTGTGGTCAAGTCACATAAAGGTTCCGACCTACTGACTGACCTCGCAGAAACCTTTGCCAACCTAAGAAGGTATGATATCAAGCTTAATCCGTCAAAGTGCACATTCAGAGTTCCAGGTGGAAAGTTACTCGGTTTCCTCGTTTCCGAACAGGGGATCGATGCAAATCCAGAAAAAGTTGATACCATCCTCCGAATAAAATGCCCTGTGCGTGTGCATGACGTTCAGAAGCTTACTGGTTGTTTGGCTGCCTTGAGTCGGTTCATTTCTCGTCTCGGTGAAAAGGCCTTACCTCTTCACTGATTGATGAAGAAATCTGATAAGTTTGAGTGGACTGATGAAGCTGACGCAGCGTTTGCAGAGCTCAAAACCCTGCTTTCCACCCAGCCGGTGCTTGCTGCGCCAATCAGCAAAGAGCCTTTACTGCTTTATATTGCAGCCACTAGACAAGTTGTCAGTACAGTACTCACGGTCGAGCGGGAAGAAGAAGGAAAGGCTTACAAAGTTCAGCGCCCAGTGTATTATCTCTCTGAAGTTTTGACTCCATCCAAGCAGCGATATCCACATTATCAGAAGCTTGTCTATGGAATCTACATGACCATGAAGAAGGTTGCACACTATTTCTCTGATCACTCCATTACAGTCGTCAGCGACGCACCATTATCTGAAATTCTGAACAACAGAGATGCAACTGGTCAAGTGGCAAAATGGGCGATTGAACTCCTTCCATTGGATATCAAGTTTGAGGCAAAGAAAGCTACCAAGTCCCAAGCGATCGAAGATTTCCTTGCCGAGTGGATTGAGCATCAACTGCCGACTCAAGTTCACTCAGAACATTAGACCATGTTCTTTGATGGTTCCAAGATGCTGAATGGCTCTGGTGCTGGGATAGTGTTCGCACCCCCCCGTGGAGACAAGCTTAGCTATGTTCTCCAGATTCATTTTGACTCTTCCAACAATGAAGCTGAATATGAAGCACTTTTGTACGGGTTGCGTATGGCCATTTCACTCGGCGTCCGTCGCCTTATGGTTTACGGTGACTCGGATTTGGTGGTTAATCAAGTAATGAAAGATTGGGATGTCAGGAGCCCAGCCATGACTGGTTATTGCAATGCAGTAAGAAAGCTAAAAAGGAAGTTTGAAGGGTTGGAGCTTCACCATATACCCCGACTGAAAAATCAAGCCGCAGATGAATTGGCCAAGATAGGATCTAAGAGGGAGGCCATTCCCAACAATGTGTTTTTAGAGCATATTCATTCACCTTCAGTTCAGGAAGATCCTTTCACTGAAGAGTCCCCACAGCCTAAGAGCGCCACAGATCCGACCAAAGTCGAAATCCCAGCCGTGGTCGACTTAGTCATGGAGGTTTTGGTCGTCACTCCCGACTAGACAGTGCCATACATCGCATACATTCTTAGGAGAGAACTTCCATAGGATGAAGAAGAGGCTCGACAAATCGTCCGACGATCTAAAGCCTTTACCGTGATAAAAAGGTCAGTTGTTCAGAGAAAGTGTAACTGGAGTCTGCCATAAATGCATCACGCTAGAAGAAGGCCGAATGATCCTCAATGATATTCACTCGGGGACCTGTGGTCACCATGCATCCTCTCGGACCATCGTGGCCAAAGCATACCGAGCCGGATTTTACTGGCCACATGCCAACGAGATGGCAAAAGAAATAGTAGACAAATGTGAAGGCTGTCAGTTTTACTCCAACATGTCCCACAAGCCTGCATCAGCTCTGAAGACTATTCCACTCATATGGCCTTTCGCTGTTTGGGGATTGGATATGGTTGGACCTCTAAGGACTGGCAGGAGTGGATTTACCCATGTGTTGGTAGCAGTCGACAAGTTTACCAAATGGATCAAAGCCAAGCCCATTAAAAAACCTTGAAGCAAGTACAACTATAAGTTTCATCAGAGAATTGATATTCAGATATGGTGTTCCACACAGCATCATCATGGATAATGGTTTGAACTTCGACTCTGACGAGTTCAGAGCCTTTTGTGCTTCCCAAGGCACGAGGGTCGATTACGCTTCAGTCGCCCATCCTCAGTAGAATGGGCAGGCTGAAAGAGCAATTGGATTGATTCTCAAAGGACTAAAACCCCGATTGATGCGTGACCTCAAGCATGCAGCAGGTGCCTGGGTCGATGAACTTCCATCAGTACTTTGGGGATTGAGGACAACTCCCAATCGGTCGACTGGATGAACTCCATTCTTCTTAGTCTACGGAGCTGAAGTCATACTCCTGAGTGATCTGCTCCACAATGCGCCCCGAGTCGAGCTCTTCTCAGAAGAAGAAGCAGAACAGGCTCGGCAAGATGCAGTCGATCTCCTAGAAGAAGAAAGAGAGATGGCCTTGATCCGGTCGACCATTTGTCAACAAGAGCTTCGTCGATTCCATGCCAGAAACATAAGGGGTCGGGCATTTCAGGAGGGAGATTTGGTTCTTCGAGTGGACCAGCAGAAACCACACAAGCTCGCTCCTGCTTGGGAAGGCCCCTTCATCGTCACCAAAGTGCTACACAACGGAGCATATCGTCTTTTAAACATCAAGCACAATAAAGACGAGCCACGCGGTTGGAATGCGGTACTGCTCCGCCCCTTTTACTCTTAAGCATTCGGACTGTTGTGATGGAATAAGAAATACCTTTTAGTTTGATTATCAAAGACATGATTTCATAGTCTTCCGAATGATTGTTGTTTATTTTTTGCATGATCTAAAATCCCCCAGTGGGTGCCTTAGCTATGAAACCTTTTCGCCTAAGTTGAAAAGAAAAATCCTGCCGAGTGGTGAGCCAGCCTCTCACTCAGGGGCTTAGCTGCGAATCCGTTTCACCCAAGTTTGAAAAATCCTACTGAGTGGTGAGCCAGCCTCTCACTCGGGGGCTTAGCTGTAGTCCAGTACTCGCCCAAGTATAAAAAATCCTACCGAGTGGCGAGCCAGCCTCTCACTCGGGGGCTTAGCTGCAGTCCAGTACTCGCCTAAGTATAAAAAATCCTATCGAGTGGCGAGCAATCCTCTCACTCGGGGGCTTAGCTGCAGTCCAGTACTCGCCTAAGTATAAAAAATCCTACCGAGTGGTGAGCAATCCTCTCACTCGGGGGCTTAGCTGCGGTCTAGCACTCGCCTAAGTTTGAAAAACCCAACCAAATGGTACGGGTCGACCACGACCCCTCCCCCCGGGGCTGCTCCATCAAGAAGGACGAGATTGTGCGCACTACTTAGCTGAAGTACAGTACTCACCTAAGTATAAAAATCCCACCGAGTGGCGAGCAATCCTCTCAATCGGGGGCTTAGCTGCAGTCCAGTACTCGCATAAGTATAAAAAAAATCCTACCAAGTGGCGAGCAATCCTCTCACTCGGGGGCTTAGCTGTAGTCCAGTACTCGCCTAAGTATAAAACATCCTACCGAGTGGCGAGCAATCCTCTCACTCGGGGGCTTAGCTGCAGTCAAGTACTCGCCTAAGTATAAAAAATCCTACCGAGTGGCGAGCAATCCTCTCACTCGGGGGCTTAGCTGCAGTCCAATACTCGCCTAAGTATAAAAAATCCTACCGAGTCATGAGCAATCCTCTCACTCGGGGGCTTAGCTGCGGTCCAGCACTCACCTAAGTTTGAAAAACCCAAGCAAATGGTATGGGTCGACCACAACCCCTCCCCCCGGGGTTGCTCCGTTAAGAAGAAGGACGAGATTGTGCGCACTGCCAAAGGCTCATCCAACAGCTGACGCTAAGGCAAGCTGCTTTCAGGAACATCAAGACCATTGCTGAATGCCTCGTTGATGAGCTGATCAATGTTGCCAAAGGTTCATCCAACAGCTAGTGCCAATGTGAACTACTTTTAGGAACATCAAGCCCATTGTTGAGTGCCTTGCTGATGAGCTGATCAATGCTGCTCAAGGCTCGCCCAGCAGGTTGACTGTGGCCTCTTTCTCAGAAGCTGCATCGAGAGTACAAAAACCAATCTGAGGGAAGAACGAGTTCCGCTTGAAGACAAACACAACATATTCAAAGATAAGCCAAGTTTAGATAAATCCAAAGGATCCTAACCGCAGATTAAAAGTACTCGGGCGTCAGGCCCGAAGGAGTTTCCACGGTTACAAAATCACTCGGCATTCCGAGGCAAATGAGGGTGAAACATAATGTTTTTTTCAATCACTCGGCGGGAGAAGGGCTGGCTGGATCGCAGAAGCTATCAAGGTCAATGCTGTCAGCAATTCAAGTGGCTGCCTCAAGGAAGGTGTCCATGAAGGACCGGAAGGAGTGCTTCTTAGTATTCACAACCTTGAGGGCCGCCAACTTGTCTTCTCTGGCCTCCTTGCAGTGCACTCGAACCAATGACAGGGCGACGTCAGCGCCACAGCAAGGGGATGACTTCTTACACTCTTGCACTCGACCAAGAATCTTATTGAGTCGAGTCATCAGCGACTCGAGGTCTTGAGAAAGTTCCGCCTGAGGCCAGAGTTCAGCGTCCACCCGGGTCATTGCCGCCTTCAGTCAAGCCAGATAGGCAACGACACCGTCCAAGTGTGATTCCTACCGCAACAAGTTCATCACAACGTCATCTTTCACAGGGCAATTGATGGGGTCGAGACCTGTCTTGACCTGCCCGGTTTCGGCTTCAAAGTCCTGACAAAGTTCTGCTCAATCATGAAAAATAGTGAGTCGACAATATTACAACATACTTCAATCGACGACAATTAACCAGTCGAGCGGCTGTACCTTCAAGCTTCAGAACTAGTTTCGCGGCGAGTTGTCCCAGATAGGACTCTAGCTCGCCTGTCTTGGCTCTGAGGCCTCCAACTTCATTAGTCAGGTTCTCCTTGTCCTTCTTCAGTTGCCCGACTTCCCGATTGGCTTTTGAGATGGCGGTCTTCAGCTTCGCGTTCTCCTCTTCCAACTTGCCGACTGAAGCCAGCTTCTTGTCCGCAAGCGTTGTCTTCTCACGTGCTTCCTTCTGAGAAGCAGCAAGGTCCTAGTCCTTCTTCTCATGTGCTTCATTCTCTCTAAAGAAACAACACTCTTCAGACGAGCTTGAAGTTGATGGTTTTCACTACGCACATCCGCTTGTGTGAAGTCACTCGGTTCAAAGAGACTGAAAGAAAAAACAATGAAAGACGCGAGCTACTAGGTGGGCAAGAGTCGATTGGTTACCTCCCATGATGGCCGTTTCTTGTTGAGCAGTCTTGAGGTTCTTCTTTGCGAGTTCAAGATCAAGTTCAACGCTGATATGCTTCTTCTTTAACTCGAAAAGCCGAGCTCCAAGATCACAAGACCTCTGCAGTCAGTGAGAGAGATATATCAGTTGACAGAAATAAGAGACAATGACAGTGAAAAGTTACTCTAAGACTACTGCCGAATAAAATATTCAATAGTAGTCTCGGGGACTACACCCAGTGGGTGCACTGAGCGTGCCCCCACTAGTTTAGATCAACACTCAGCATGGTCTGCCCAGCATGAGTCAAAAAAAGAGAGAAGATTCTAAGAGCTCAGCCGACTGCCAGCAGTGGACCATGGTCTCGGGGACTACGCCTAGTGGGTGCACTCGGTGTGCCCCCACTGGTCCAGACAGATTACTAAGACTCAGCACGAGTCGAGTGAACTGGAAGATTTCCTAAACTCTAAACACAGGCACACCCCAGTGGGTGATCGGATATAAAACAACATTCAAAAGTTCAGTCAGAGTTCGCTGACCTTAACATTGGTCTGCAGGGCAGTGCTGGCATTATAAGCCACCTGACTGGCCTCGTACATCACCTTCACCTGCTCCATGACAAGGTTCACCTGGCGAAGAGCCTCCCTCGCAGCACTTGGCGAATCGTCTAGGGTCTGATATGCAGTGAAGAGTGATGGTAAAGTGCAACTATCCCTAGGTGGTTTTGGTAATTCATAACAACATATAGTTCATTGAGCTAATGCTATTTCAAGACAAACATTTTAGGAAAGCTCAATGAATGGCATGGCATGGATGATGAAAGTGGATCCCTCAAAATATTAAAGAAAAAGGATTGGATCAAGCTCAAAAGCTCAAGACTCTACATTTTACATTTTAGTGATCCAAGATCACATTGAGTCTATAGGAAAAGCCAATACTATCAAGGAGGGATGAGGTGTTGCTTAATGAGCCTCTTTCTTCAAGTGCTTAGTGATATGCTCCAAAAACCCTCAACTACTTTCTCACATCCACATATGACCTAAACCCAAAGTCAAAATCGGTCCCACTGATTCTTTATATCCGGCGCCACCGAGTTCAATTGTCATAGCCACTGCCACAAACCCTAGGCAAATCGGTATCACCGATAGGGATCTCGGTATCACCGAGATGGGATTGTAATCTCTCTTTTTTCCTTCGTAACGTTTCGGTCTAACCGAAGTGAGCGATCGGTCCCACCGAGATTGCAATGTAAACTCTCTGTTTCCCTTTCGTAACATTTCGGTCTCACCGAAAAGAGCGAATCGGTCCCACCGAGTTTACCTGACCAACTCTTTGGTTAGCTAATTACCAAAATCGGTCTCACCGAGTTTGTGTAATCGGTCTCACCGAGATTACGTTATGCCCTAACCCTAACCATATCAGTCCTACCAAGTTGCATGTCGGTCCCATCAAAATCACTAACGGTCACTAGGTTTACTGAATCGGTCTGACCGAGTTTATTGATTCGGTCCCACCGAGTTTGGTAAATTGTGTGTAACGGTTAGATTTTGTGTGGAGGCTATATATACCCCTCCACCTCCTCTTCATTCGTGGAGGGAGCCATCAGAACAAACCTACACTTCCAACTTACCAGTTCTGAGAGAGAACCACCTACTCATGTGTTGAGGCCAAGATATTCCATTCCTTCCATATGAATCTTGATCTCTAGCCTTCCCCAAGTTGCTTTCCACTCAAATCTTCTCCACCAAATCCAAATCCCGTGAGAGAGAGTTGAGTGTCGGGGAGACTATCATTTGAAGCACAAGAGCAAGGAGTTCATCATCAACGCACCATTTGTTACTTCTTGGAGAGTGGTGTCTCCTAGATTGGCTAGGTGTCACTTGGGAGCCTCCGACAAGATTATAGAGTTGAACCAAGGAGTTTGTAAGGGCAAGGAGATCGCCTACTTCGTGAAGATCTACCGCTAGTGAGGCAAGTCCTTTGTGGGCGACGGCCATGGTGGGATAGACAAGGTTGCTTCTTCGTGGACCCTTCATGGGTGGAGCCCTCCGTGGACTCGCGCAACCGTTACCATTCGTGGGTTGAAGTCTCCATCAACGTGGATGTACGATAGCACCACCTATCGGAACCACAACAAAAACATCCGTGTCTCCAATTGCGTTTGAATCCTCCAAACCCTTCCATTTACATTCTTGCAAGTTGCATGCTTTAATTTCCGCTGCTCATATACTCTTTGCATGCTTGCTTGAATTGTGTGAAGATTGCTTGACTTGTGCAAAGATAGCTAAAATCTGCCAAAGTCTAAAATTGGGAAAAGGTTAAGTTTTTAATTGGTCAAGTAGTCTAATCACCCCCTCTAGACATACTTCAAGGTCCTACAAGTGGTATTAGAGCTTTGGTCTCCATTTGCTTTGATTTCCATAGCTTTTGTTTGTCATATCCTTGGTTTCACAAACTAGGAGAGTATGGCGTCTAGCTAGGGAAATTATCACCGTAGAGGTCGTTACTTTGATGGCACTAATTTTGCTAGTTGGAAGCATAAGATGAAAATGCATATTCTCGGACATAACCCTGCCGTTTGGGCTATTGTGTGTATTGGCTTGCAAGGTGAATTCTTTGATGGGAGAGAGCCGAACCGTGAAGCAAGTGCAGATGAATTGAAGATGCTGCAATACAATGCTCAAGCTTGTGATATCCTCTTCAATGGCTTGTGCCCCGAAGAATTCAAAAAAATCAGCCGTCTTGAGAATGCAAAGTAAATTTGGGATACTTTGATTGACATGCATGAAGGTACCCACTCCGTCAAGGAATCCAAGTTGGATGTGCTCCAAAGTCAGCTTGACAAGTTAAAAATGAAGGATGGTGAAGGTGTCGCTAAAATGTACTCTAGGCTTGCTCTTATCACAAATGAGATTCCCGGCTTAGGAAGTGAAGAGATGACCGACAGATTCATCATCAAGAAGATCCTAAGAGCATTGGATGGAAAATATGATAGCGTGTGCACATTGATCCAAATGATGCCAAATTACAAAGATCTCAAGCCAACATAAGTCATTGGAAGAATTGTTGCTCATGAGATGTCACTCAAGGATAAGGAGGAACTTCACAACAAGTCAAGTGGTGCTTACAAAGCCTCATGTGAAGCCCCCACATCATCAAATGAGAAACAAACCTTCAATGAAGAATTGATCTTAATGGTGAAGAACTTCAACAAATTCTACAAGAGTAGAAGGATAGAAAGAAGATCTAAGTCAAGGTCTTACAATGACAAAAGATCTTCTAGTCGAGAGCGCAATTGCTACAATTGTGGGAGACCCAGACACTATTCCAATGAGTGTACGACACCCTACAAAATAAGAGAAGATTCTCCAAAAATAAGAAGTAGAAGAGAAGAATCACCACCAAGAGAAAGAAGGAGTAGAGATGATCGTTATGAACGAAGACCCTCACGGAGAAGCATGGATTCAGAAAGGAAGGACAAGTCATCAAGGAGCTACAGAAAACGAAGACATCAAGCTCATGTTGGTGAATGGGTATCCGGTTCCGACTCTGAACATCACTCCGAGAGAAGCTATCACTCCGACTCCGAACATACTCAAGATGAAGATGTTGCCGGTCTAGCACTTGTGTCAACCAACTCCTACGACATATTTGATTCACCAAATGATGGAATTGGAAGATGCTTCATGGCCAAAGGTCCTAAGGTAACACACCCCGATTATGTTGATTTTAATAGTGATGAAGATGACTTGTTAGGTGATGATGATTTACTTATTGACAACTCTAGTAATGAATACTATGATGAAACATCAATTAATCATGCTAATCAAGATAAAAGGAATAACAATGATAAGGAGAAGATTGAGCGTCTAACTAAAGAACTAAACACTCTTAAGTTAGCTCATGAAACTATCTTCGAAGATCATCGAGAACTTTTAAGGGCTCATGAGAAGTTACGCTTTGAAAAGCTCAATCTTGAGCAAGAGCATGAGTTCTTAAAGGAAATCAATGATGATCTCCGTAATAAAAGTTCTTCTTACATTGCCAAGCGTTTACTCTTATCTACTTACATGCCTCAAGTCAAGTCTAATAACAAGAACAAGAAAGATTCTTCCTCTAGTAGTAACAATAATAATGCTAAATCCAATATTGTTGCTTCTAGTAGTTCTCTTGATTCCACTAATGATTCTCTTAGCCAAGTTACACTTGAGCAAGAAAATAGCTTATTGAAGGGAATTATAGAGAAAGGTGTATACAAGAGCCTTGTCGGGAGTAAGCAATTCGAGGAAATTGTATGCAAGCAAGGAAGGCACCAGAAGAATCAAGGTGTTGGTTTTGAATGGAAGTTCAATGCCAATGGAGTTGAGTGGGAAGAAGATCAATACCCCAAGATGAAGTTTGTTCCTCAACAAGAGAAGTATGATCCAACTTCCTTCAAGGGAACACAAGCACAAGATGATCTTCCACCACAAGACCACAATAACAAAGGCAAGGACAAGCTTCAAGAGGAGATTGATGCATTTGAAGAAGCACCCAAGGCCTTGGTCAAGTGGGTTCCCAAGACTACGTCAAGTTCTACTTCATCAAGTACAACTACAACTCCAAGGATTCCCACCAAGATGATGTGGATCCCGAACAAGAAGAACTAGAGTGTTCTTGAGGGTGACTCCGCCAACATTCTTCACTCATATCATTATGGCAAGGACAAGTGTAATCAACTTCCATATCTTGCACTAGTTCAAGGAGTCACAAACCCTCATGTTGGTAAGGCAAGGGACAAGGTAACCTAATGTTTTCATCCCACTTGTTTGTTCCTTGTGGGACTAACCCATGTAGGTATTGAAAGTGAAACTCACTCCAAAGGATTGCTCTAAATGATCTACATCAACATTGAGCATTCACATCTTCAACACCTACATGAAGTCATCATCAACAAAACCCAAGGTTAGTTCATCCCTCTAAGGGGGGATCTCACATCTAGGGGGAGCTTAACTCTAAGAATTGAGTCAAAGCAACTCTAATGGTGTGAACACATCAATGCATTATGTAAAAGTGGTAACCCCACTTGAGCTTAAATGATGAGTATGACGCATGATCAAATGTTCTCATTTGACTCCTAAGTCAATATACTCATATATAGATGACCTAGTCATCGCCATTTTTTTGATAGATACTAGAATTGATTGTGCATGCTTTGCCACATATTTCATTTGCCATTTTATTGTGTGAGCATGTTGGTTGCATATTTTACTCATTCAAGAACATCCACTTGTTGATTTGATTGATTGATTTCTTTTTCTTTGGCCAAGTGGATGGACAAGAATGACTAGGAACCTTCTCTAGCTATCTATGCTTTTCTCGTCTCATACTCTATTCATGCTACATCACAAAATTTGATCAAGTCAGATTCGAACCACTCTGTGTGAGGAGCACTCGGAGTCCCCGATTCGTCATAGACTTAAACTTCCAAAACTTCTTTGTGATTTTTGGTCTGATCGATTCTTCCATTTCGGTCATACCGAGATCACTAAATCGATCTAGGTTTTCATTCTCGGTGCAACCGATTTGAACTTTTCGGTCTCACCGAGTTGCTGTAACTGTCAACAGTTATGCATCTCGGTGCCACCGAGTTGTTCCACTCGGTCACACCGACAGGGTCAGGCTATATATACTCACGGGCAAAAATTTGGAAACTTTCTCCAAACCTCTTTGCCCGTGCATAGCTCGCTCTGCCTTCTAGGTCTCCGGATCGTCGACTTCGTCGCCAACCGCCTCCTGTCACTGGTCTCCGCTGCCATCAACGGATTTCAACTCCGCCGTTGCTGCTGTAGCGAGTTCATCACCGAACTAGGGTATGAACTCGATAACAGTGCTATCCTCGTCTAATTCTCAGCACATTGTGTTCATTATGATTCTTGCTACGATTGAAACACCTCTATCCAGTCAAAACAATCCTTAGAATAGATGCAATTTGAAAATTTAGGGTTAGGTTTCCACCGAAACCATCTCGGACCCACCGAGTTGAAAAACTCGGTCGCACCGATTCGGCTAACGCCATTGCACTATTAACTCTCGGTCCGACCGAGAATTGCTAATCGGTGTGACCGATTTTGGAACTTTGTGAAACCCTAGCAGTCTCGATGCCACCGAACTGTGACTCGGTCTGACCAGGATCACATGTTTAGGTTCCGAAAGCTGCTTCGGTATCACCGAGTTTGAAAATCGGTAGATCCGAGATGCTTTCTATGGAAAACTGAAACTATGTTTTTGAATCATTCTTTTGCAAAAATCTCTGCATTTTGTGATGCTCATCCACTCTATCTCATCTATAACTATTCACAGGGTCAGCAGTCAGTGTTTTCAGCATGTCAGACCAAAGTGATAGTCAGAACAGGGAAGAAGAGCAGATTCACATGAGTGAGGGCACTAGTCCCTCTAGCACTTCAGATGATGGCAGTAGAAGCACTCCTAGCAATTTGCCCAAAGCAGCCACAAGAGCCAGAAGGAAGAGAACCTCAGACTCTGAGGATGAGGACTATGTGGCAGCTGAAGATTAGGCTAGTTCCAAGAAGTTAGTGCTCAAAAAGGAGTATGGCTCAGCAGAGACCACAAAGCCTGGACTTAATAGGAAGGTCCCTGCCAAGAGGACACCCATGCTAAAGGTCAGAGGATCAACACAAGTACCTGCAAAACCTGATCCCATAGAGCCAGCTGCAAAAGGAAAGAAGAGGAAGGAAGGGGTCAGAAAGACCATGGCCAGAGTTGTCGGACAACCTTCCATGATGGAAGAGGAGGAGGAAGAAGAGGTTGCTGCACCAGCACCCAAAGCACAAAAGCTGATGGGTGATGCTATAAGGTCAGGGGCTGCAACATCAAAGCCCAAAGAAGCAACCAAAGCTGCCTCTAAGGCCAAGAATGCACCAAAGAGGAATACCAGGAGTATACCAGCTGCTGAGAAGAACAAGGCCCCAGTGCCTGAAGTTGCTAAGGAAGATGATGAAGGACAAGTCCTAAGGAAGCTCAAACCCAAGATTCTAGACCACAATGATGCTCATCCTATGGCCGAGGACATGAATATCAGGAGAGACTCGGGGTTGAGGCTATGGAGAGAGTCAGATCCATATGCCACCAGGAGAAGGACTGCTGTTGATTACAGGTTCCACACAAAGGAACAGCGGGATTTCTATGAGACAATCTTGCTGGACAAGAATCCTATAGTGTGTGATATGAGGTGGGTCGACTGGACCTACATAAAGGAGAATGAAGAACATTATCCTGGAGTGTATGACAGCTTCAGTGCATGTGGAGTTGCAGATTTTGTTGGGCAAAAGCTCACCAACCAGAATGATGAGCTCATTATGCAATTCTACTCCACAACACATTTCTATCTAGATGGAAGGATAGTTTGGATGTCTGAAGGTACGAGATACCAATCAACCATTGAGGAGTGGGCCAATCTGATCAATGCCCCAAAGGAGAGTGAAGATGACTTGGACGTTTATGCCAAGAAAAAGATGGGACACAATACTATGTCACATATGTACAAGGAGATCCCAGACAAAGCTCTTGAGACTTTCACGTTTGGGTCAGTCCATTTTCTTCTATCAGGGCTGCCAACGATCAACTGGATCCTAAGGCACACTCTTTTTCCCAAGTCAGGTGACCACAACATGATCAGAGGGCATGCAATCAACTTGCTACACATATTTGATGTGCCACAGAACTTCAAGGTCATGAGCCTCATGGTTGAGACTATCAAGAGGACAGTAGCAGACCAAAAGAGGAGTTGTGGATATGACCCACAAATTCAGGAGTTGATAAACTCAAAGATGGGCATAGGAAAATATCTGTTGGATAAGGAACACTTTGCTCTCTATCCAGACTTTGAGGACAATTAAGTTGTGATGAATGAGAATGAACCATCATCAGTACAAGCTCAAGAGAAGAAGGAGAAAGCAATGAGAGAGAAGGCTGCCAAGATGCCAACTCAAGAGGAGGCATCTGAGTACTTTTTAAAGAACAAGCAGGACCAGCTTGGTTACTTGATAGCATCAACACTAAGGATTGAGAAGGGGTTGGCCACCCTAACTCACAACCATGAGAGCCTGGAAAGAATCATGGAACAAAAATTCTATGATTTAGATGTCAAAGTAACTGAGATTCAGTAAGTTGTGGAGCAGCTACAGGAAGACATGCAGGAGAGGAAGGGCAGGACAATTACTGATGCATTTGCCAGAGTGCCTCGAGCTCAGAGATCAGCTGCAGTGCCAGTGACAGACACCAGAGCCACTTCATCTGCACCAGCTACAGCTCCAGTGCAACCAGCTCCAGCACCAACTCCTCCAGCTCCATCCACATCAACTGAAGTCTTCGTCCAAGGAGCCATCTCTACACCACCAACCGAACACCAAGCCTGAGAGACGATATAGTACTATGCATTTTCTAGGAACTTTTTGGTAACTTGTTGCCAAAGGGGGAGAAAAATGTATAGACCATAGGCTTCGAGAGAGAGAGTCTACTTTTGTTCTCTCTTGTCTTCTTGATTGAACTTTTCTTGCTTTTGATTGCTTGAGATACTATGCTATTATCTGTGAGGCATTGATGATCATGTGTTTGATCATAAGCTACACTTATGCTTGTTAGATGGTATTATCTTACTTATCCTTATATGATCATTCACTTTGCTTGGTGATGAGTGCATGTATTCAATCTTTATTATTTTGAGCGCTCCACCAAGATGTATGTGACATGGAAGATTAACCCATGAGCCTAATTCCTTGTGCATTTGTAGTCCAAAGAAAATTTTAAACTATGCACAAATTTAGGGGGAGCTCTTGCTTATCACATACTTCTCAAAGCGACGATGTGTTTCAATCTTATTATCATTTGTCGAAGCTTTGATCTATATGTTGTCATCAATTACCAAAAAGGGGGAGATTGAAAGTGCAACTATCCCTAGGTGGTTTTGGTAATTCATAACAACATATAGCTCATTGAGCTAATGCTATTCCAAGACAAACATTTCGGGAAAGTTCAATGAATGGCATGGCATGGATGATGAAAGTGGATCCCTCAAAATATTAAAGATAAAGGATTGGCTCAAGATCAAAAGCTCAAGACTCTACATTTTACATTTTAGTGATCCAAGATCACATTGAGTCTATAGGAAAAGGCCAATACTATCAAGGAGGGATGAGGTGTTGCTTAATGAGCCTCTTGCTTCAAGTGCTTAGTGATATGCTCCAAAACCCCTCAACTACTTTCTCACATCCACATATGACCTAAACCCAAAGTCAAAATCGGTCCCACCGATTCTTTATATCCGGCGCCACTGAGTTCAATTGTCATAGCCACTGCCACAAACCCTAGGCAAATCGGTATCACCGATAAGGAGCTCGGTCTCACCGAGATGGGATTGTAATCTCTCTGTTTTCCTTTGTAATGTTTTGGTCTAACCGAAGTGAGCGATCGGTCCCACCGAGATTGCAATGTAAACTCTCCGTTTCCCTTTCGTAACATTTCGGTCTCACCGAAAAGAGCGAATCGGTCCCACCAAGTTTACCTGACCAACTCTTTGGTTAGCTAATTACCAAAATCGGTCTCACCGAGTTTGTGTAATCGGTCTCACCGAGATTACGTTATGCCCTAACCCTAACCATATCGGTCCTACCGAGTTGCATGTCGGTCCCACCAAAATCACTAACGGTCACTAGGTTTACTGAATCGGTCCGACCGAGTTTATTGATTCGGTCCCACCGAGTTTGGTAAATTGTGTGTAACAGTTAGATTTTGTGTGGAGGCTATATATACTCCTCCACCTCCTCTTCATTCGTGGAGAGAGCCATCAGAACAAACCTACACTTCCAACTTACCAGTTCTGAGAGAGAACCACCTACTCATGTGTTGAGGCCAAGATATTCCATTCCTTCCATATGAATCTTGATCTCTAGCCTTCCCCAAGTTGCTTTCCACTCAAATCTTCTTTCCACCAAATCCAAATCCTGTGAGAGAGAGTTGAGTGTCGGGGAGACTATCATTTGAAGCACAAGAGCAAGGAGTTCATCATCAACGCACCATTTGTTACTTCTTGGAGAGTGGTGTCTCCTAGATTGGCTAGGTGTCACTTGGGAGCCTCCGACAAGATTGTGGAGTTGAACCAAGGAGTTTGTAAGGGCAAGGAGATCGCCTACTTCATGAAGATCTACCGCTAGTGAGGCAAGTCCTTTGTGGGTGACGGCCATGGTGGGATAGACAAGGTTGCTTCTTCGTGGACCCTTCATGGGTGGAGCCTTCCGTGGACTCGCGCAACCATTACCCTTCATGGGTTGAAGTCTCCATCAACGTGGATGTATGATAGCACCACCTATCGGAACCACGACAAAAACATCCGTGTCTCCAATTGCGTTTGAATCCTCCAAACCCTTCCCTTTACATTCTTGCAAGTTGCATGCTTTAATTTCCGCTGCTCATATACTCTTTGCATGCTTGCTTGAATTGTGTGAAGATTGCTTGACTTGTGCAAAAATAGCTAAAATCTGCCAAAGTCTAAAATTGGGAATAGGTTAAGTTTTTAATTGGTCAAGTAGTCCAATCACCCCCCCTATAGACATACTTCAAGGTCCTACAGATGGCTCCAAGGCAGCCGAAGCAGCTACTGGGTCAGACGAGTGGAGTTGCACTGGAGCGGCAATAACCGGAGCAGTCGACCTCGACGGACAATCAGTCGTCAATGGGCTAGGAAATGTGACATTGGTCCGAACCGGATCTCTGGAACGCTCGACCGCCGCCTCAAGCGCTGGCGTCGACTGAGGGACTTGAACTGCAAGTTTTCTCTTGCTCGATCCCCCACCTCTCCTCCTCGTCTCCTGTAGAGGCACTTCTTCTTCTTCATCATCAGGAAGCACGACGACCTCTCGCGGAACTGCAAAGAGAGAAAAACATTGGAAATTCAGCCGACTGATAACCCACTTAACTAAATGAAGCCTAGTCGAACGGACTTACCAACTCGGGAAGTGGCCGCGTCGTTGGTCTCCTCATCTCCTAGAGTGTTGTCGATATCCATGTGAGTTGCAGCAGAGGTTGGGCTAGAAAGATACATGATCCGTTTGGTCAGAACAAAAACTTTAGTCGGCCTAGATAAGTGCAAGCAAGATACTCACCCTGAAGCAACAGGGACGTCCATCTTGATCCGCGGCATAGTCTTCGAGTCTTTGGAGGAGCAACCTTGGGCTGCTTGGCGACCTTCTCTTTCGGCTTCGGAGTCGATGTCTGAGTGCGCTTCTGCGTGTGGGTACTTGGAGCCACGTTCTTTCCACGCCCGCCCGCTGGGTCATGGTGTTGCTTGGATCGGTGTTCGGAGCACGGCGGCGAGTCAACTTATTCCTCATCGTCCGACTCCTCGCTCTCCTCCTCTTCATCTTCATCCGAATATTCCCATTCACCACTCTCCTCTGTGCTGGCCTCTCCCTCCTGGTCCTGCTCCAGAGCTTTTTCACCATTGGGCATCGAATACATGTCAGTGAAAACCTACAAGACAAAAAGTCGAGTAAAAGTCAGTCGAGATCAAGTACAATCGGAATGTGTATGCAAAGACAGTCGGAATAAAGAGCATACCTTGTAGGGCTGATTGTCGTCACTGAAGGGGATGACTCGACTGGCTCCTCTGGGATTGTCTTGGTTGCCTGCAATGCTCTTCAACCACATGGCAATGGTTTTTGGTGGCACTTCCTCTGGATGAACCCGAGTGGTGTCGTCCCGAGAGTACAACCACATGGGATGGTCACGGGCCTCAAGAGGCTGGATGCGTCGATTGAGGAATACTTCCAGCAGGTCCATGCCAGTGACACCCTCATTAATCAGTTGGACCACTTTCTCAACCAACATCTTCGTCTCCACGTTCTCAGCAGCAGTCACTTTTAGTGGAGAAGGAGTCTGGACACGGTCAAAAGTGAAGTGGGGAAGGCCAGTCGACCGATTTGGAGTTGGGATGTCCTGGCAGTAGAACCAGGTCGACTACCAACCTCTAACCGATTCAGGGAGAGTCATGGCAGGGAAAGAACTCCTCTTCCTCTTTTGGATACCCAAACCCCCACACATCTGGATGACATGGGTCTTCGAGTCACTCGTTTTTGCTTTCTTCACCGACTGGGAACAGATAGTGAAGATATGTTTGGAAAGGCCCCAGTGCGGTCGACACCCCAAAAAGTTTTCACACATCGACACAAATGCGGCAAGGTACGTGATGTTATTGTGAGAAAATGGTGGAGTTGGGCACCGAAGAAGTTCAGGAAGCCCCGGAAGAAGGGGTGCGGAGGGAGCGAAAAACCCTGGTCGACCTGGGTGGCGAGCAGTACACACTCACCCGGTCGAGGTTGTGGCTCCATCTCCCCCTCAGGCAGCCTTGCTGCACCCTTGGCGATCAGCCCGGACTTCGCTAGCTCGTCCAAATCCTCTTGCCGGAGTGAAGACCGGATCCAATCGCCCTGGATCCAGCCTGGCGGCAGCCCCGTGCATGATGACGACCCGCAGTTTTGCTTCTTGCCTTTCGCCGCCCCCGTCGCCTTCTTCACGCGCTCCAGTGCCGCCGTCTTGTCCTTCACCATGGCGGTAGAGCGGCAGTGTCGAGAGCAGAAGAACTGGATGCGGTGGAGAAGCAGAGGAAGAAGAAAGAGAAACGGGCATGCATAGTGCAGACGCCTCGGCCCCGTCGCCTTATAAAGGGTTGCTTCCGAGTGGCTGACCCGTGGGACCAGGCGATCCTATCAAATCCCGCAACAGTCGCGCGCAAAGTACGTGATAAAAAAGGTGGCGTGGAAATCGAGGCACTACTGTTTATCCGCCCGCTTACTTCGGTGCGCCCCTCCCGTGCGCTTCTCTGAAATTTCGTATCCCGTGAAATCCGGGATACACTGCAATCAATCGCGCCAAAGATTCCGCACCCCAAGACAGCAGTCGGCAGATGATGCTACAAGTTTAGTCGGCAACTTTCTGAATGGATCAAGGCGACTGAATCAACACTGAAGTACCAACGTGAGTCTTCCATCTTGTGAAAAACACTCGCGAGGTGCAAAGCTCAGAACAAGTTCAACTTCAACCTACTTTCCACTCGAACCTTAATCCATTCGGGGGCTACTGATGAGTATACAGACCTAGGGTAGGGTCATAGGCCTGACCTATACGTCCTACCCAAGGTCACTACCCTAGAAGATAAGAAGTCCAAGAGACAACGAGGAACCCCCAGTCAAAGGTGTCGAGTGCAATCCACTCGACCAATCATATCACTCGGATACCCTTCCTACTTGCTGTCACTCGACCATACAAGGAATCACTCGACCTACCGAAGATCAGGAGTCACTCAGCATTGCAATGGTCAGGCGATCACTCCGTAGTCTTTAAGGTCATTAATAGCACTTAAGACTGGCGTTATCAGTAACGCCCCTACTTTATGTACATTAAGCCCCTTGTAATGAAGGATGGCTGGGGTCCTGGCGCACTCGATATAAGCCACCCGTTCCTCTGGGACAAGGGTTCGCACCCCCTGTAATATCACACACACATAATCCAGTCGACCGCCTCCGGGCACCGAGACGTAGGGCTATTACTTAATCCGCGAAGGGCCTGAACTCGTAAATCCTGTGTGTACACCTTCGCCATAGTTGTGACCTTGCCTCTCCATACCTACCCCCCTTTCTACTGTCAGTCTTAGAACCATGACAGAGCCCACAACCTTCATGCGGGCACTCCACCCTCACCGACGGAAGGACGGCGTCCACCGCTGTGTTTCGCACATCGAAGCCACCGCCGTGCTCGCACTTCTGGCACTGCTGCTGGTTCCCAGGGCACTCGACGAGGTAGTCCGCGCAGGCCAGGTGCCCTCCCTTGCACTGCATAAATCAATCGAACAACACATCATCAATCAAGAAACCTGCAGCTTGCTCGATCAGCCGAACAAACGAGGTGTATTCGGACCTCATACACTGGAGGCGTCAAGGGGCGGAGGCACAAGGGGCACTGGAGCAAGGTGAGGTCCATCGAGACCATAGAGAGCTCCATCGCCGGGTCATGTTCTGTCTGCATGATCTCGCCCTCCTCGTGCACAACCATCTCTCGCTTTAGGGCCGGGGCATTACAAAGCTTTACCGTCGCATATTCATACTACTTCAAGGTGCATTAAATCAACACATGCAAGTATCAAAAGGAGAGTCACGGCATGCATGCATGCGTTGTAATTAATGCATTGGTAAACACAAATTATTGAAATATATCGAGTGTAGTGCTTTGATGAGTCACCTCAACTCGTACAACAATGAGAAGTTTGATTATCCTCTCCCTCGCGTACTTAACTACACCTGCCTTTGGTTGTATGACAGGTTGGCCACCCACCTGTTGGGCCCACCTGTCATATATGCAAAGGCAGGAGCACTAAGTCAATGAAGCAGCGTCCCTCCCTCGCCCATGAGCGTGGTGGCTGGCAGGACTAGGAGAAGTTTTTGCTACACGCTCTCCCTCCCGCATGTAGTGGACATGCAGCAGTTCAATCGGTCTCCGTTGGCCAGAAGCATACTGTAGTACTCCTCCAGTGCAATAGTACTCCATCATTGTTCAACTTCCTGAAGAGGCGAAGAGCCAAGCGCAGCCTGGACGCTCGTGTGGCAGTTTCATGTGTAGAGTAGTCTAGGATAGCGTGTACCGTGCCTGTAAGCTTAAAATCGTTGGGGTCGGCTCCATGCTATGTGGCCATCTCAAAGTTTTTTTAATTAAAATAGTATTCTGGCCCTACCTGTCATCCTGGTTATTGTAGTTTGCATGCGCATCTGGTCGAGACATGAATATATATTTTAATTTGTGGTGGGTAAATGTTAGAGGTTGCAGCAAATATATTTTACACTACGGGTCTTTCAGCCAAGTTTAGAGGCAAGCATGTGGGGACAGTGCTATGATGTGTCACGTCAACTCGTACAATGAGGAGAAGCTTGATTTTACTACTACACGCCTTCTCCCTCGCCCATGCACGCGGTTGCTCATAGACGAGGACATGCTTTTGCTTATAGTACTACAACAAGCCATGCCTCCCGCTCGCGGTGGACGGACATGCAACAGTGGATTCGATACTGTAGAAGCAGTAGTAGTAACATCATTGTTCATCTTCTCGAAGAGGCGAAGAGCCAGGCGCAACCCGAACGTGGCAGTTGTGAACCTTGGAGCACGCATATAGCCAGGCTCTTGCATGAGACAAAATTGTTATGTGAGCCCACTATTGTAGTACATACTTACTAGTACAGGCCTGTAAACCAGAAAGGAGTATTTGCCTTTCTAGAGATTTCAACAAGTGACTAGACTACACCGAGACAGAGTACATATGGAGCAAAATGAGTGAATCTGCACCGTAAATAAATACGTAGTTCTCTCGTTTTCCTCTCCGTGGTGCACAATATTGAGTATACTAACTAGTCTTTTTTTGACACGCATTTATGTTTTTTTTGACACAGTATAGACGAAAGCACTCATATACACGCGCATACACTCACCCCTATGAATGCACACACGCACACACTACCCCTATGAGCACCTCCGAAAGACTGAGCCGGCACTATCATCTTGAAATTTATGAAGTCACCATAGGCACCTCGTTGTCGACGGGAACATCTCCTGACACGCGATAGACGCGAGCAGTAGTCGCCTCCATAGGTGCTTGAACGCCAAGGAGGGAGAGGGTAGCGGTTCCTGAGACGTTGAACGGTCAATGATGCATCCTCAATTACATGCAGAGGGAATTAATTGGAGAAGCAGAATAGAGCCAGCAAGATGTGAATGCAACAGAGTTTGGACTCTCATAAAAGGTGCCCCACCACTCCAATCCATCTACTCCTAGTCTCTATGCAACACTTCTCACTCCAATCCAAGACCAAGTGACCAGAAGCCACAAGCACCTATGGAGGCGATGGACGTGAGCGGTAGTCGGCTGTGCCAACTCATCCAAGGCGTCAGCCTGCGGCCCCGCACCGCGCAGCGTTTCCGAATGGTGCTGGCGACCACCGGCATCGTATCCCTCGATGACGCCGGCTTTGCCTCTCGCATGGACGACATGTGGTCAACTCCATCCGCAAGTTCACCGCCGTCAAGAAGAGCGCAGACGACCTTGTCGTACTGCTCCGCGCCCAGGCTCCTCATTACCTGCCACCCTAATCGGCCTCCATGGTGACCAATTATTTCAAGCACTGGTGGCCCTGCAGGTGCCAGAGGTCACGATGAAGAATGTGCACCTCGGGGCCGCGCTCGCCGTGCAGCGCCTCGCCATGCAAGAAACCATCGACCTGTACATCCACGTCTATGAGGAAATCATCTACATTGGCCACTATAAGGCAAGCGGGGACACAAAGACGTTGGCCTTCTTCCAATAGCTGGAATCTTTAGATGCCATTGTTCAGAAGCACGTCGACCTGGCCACGAAAGCCGCTGCTACTTAGGCGCTGTTCTATGGGCCGGCGCCCTGAGTCGAGGAGGTGGACATCGTCGATGGATGCATCTCTTCTTCTTGCCTCCTGTAACCATCACTGCATCGCCTCGTGGCCTTAATGTTTTATTAGTATAGTACTCCCTCCGTTCCCAAATATAACTCTTTCTAAAGATTCCAGCAAGTGACTACTACATACGGAACAAAATGAGTGAATCTACACTCTAAAATATGTCAACATACATCCGCATGCTGTATTCCATTTGAAATAGTATCTAAAAAGGCTTATATTTAGGAACGGAGGGAGTATATGGCATTTTTATTCTAGTCGTAAAGTTTTCACTATGAGGTGGGGCCGCAGTTGAGCAAACCCACCCGCCCACCGGGCGTCAGCTGAGTTTAGAATTAGAAGAGAGAAACGAGGGAGGAGAGCTAGCTGTAGCACAGATGCTGTTGTCAGATGGGACTCGTGTTGATAGAATAGGAGTACTGAGCACTCGTACCTCTTTTTTTGAGGGAAAAAATAGTCGTATGTCTAGTACCACTGGTTGGGTGTGTGCAACCTATAGCTGTCATCACTTTAGGTCTCCTTTTCGAACCATAGCTATGCTTCACAGTACATATTTTTTTTCATGCATTTATCCTCCTATATGTACTCCTAGGCTATTTCCACGTGCTCCCTTTCACCAACATATGGGACATATAGCATCTAGGTCGTAGTGCATGCACGACTCGGAGCATATGCTGGGGTACTTTACATTTCAAACCTCACGACTTACATGCAAAGCCCCCGCAGAAGAATAAATAAATAAACGAATTACTACATGAAACCGTATTATTTTCATAGAAACCGGAGCACGTTCATTAAATTTTGGACATAACACATTTATAAAAAATGACCGGACCTAAACCAGTCTAAGGGCCTCTTTGATTTTTCCCGCAAAAAAGGGCCTCTTTGATTCGCAGGATACTGAAAACACAGGAATGGGGAAAGTATGATGGCGATGAACCGAGACGAGGAGAACTCTAACTCAGTTAGAGGTTAGAGTTAGATTCTAACCCTGAACTAACCCTGAACTAACTCTAAACCAAAGAGGTATATGGATGGCAGGGTTAGATTGCCAATAAATGCTCTTTCTCAATCATTTGACTACTTTGGACCCTATTTCCTGCCGGATTTGGTGTGGCTGGCTCTTGTGTGGCCTCCTTAATAAATTTTACTTTGTCCATACAAATGAGATATCCCACTTAAACATACAACTGAGATAAGCGAACCATCCTTACAAATTGACATAAACTACAATTGACATAAGTGAACCATCCTTAAAAATCAAGCATGCAAAACATGATAAATTTTACTTTGTCCATACAAATGAGATATCCCACTTAAACATACAAGTCGTGAATCAAGGTTCACAAAAAAATACACTCCATGAACGAAGCATGAGCTAACTCATCACGGAAGTCATTCACGATAGGGAGGGAGCCCGGAGCCCCTCACACACTGAGGGAGGAGCTCGTCATCGTCGCTTTGGAGGAAGGCTCTGTAGAGCCCAAGCCCCGGGAACCCCTCCGACGCCGGTGCTTGCGAGTTGAGGTCGACACCGGCATGGGTAGCAGGGCCACTTGCCGCCGATTGGGAACTTAATCTTTGGGCCTCTAGAAATAATGCAAGCCTGGAACTGAAATACCTAGAAAGGTGAACTGAATCTTTGGGCCTCTAGAAATAATGAAATCCGGAAAATGAAATACCTAGAAAGGTGAACTGAATCTTTGGGCCTCTAGAAATAATGCAAGCCTGAAAGTGAAATACCAAGAAAGGTGAACTGAATCTTTGGGCCTCTAGAAAGATTTATTACCTCCTCAAGCATCATCAAACAATTCCATGCATGCACCACAAGTCTATACCAAGTTGATCAGGATCTACTTTTCCAAATGAGAATTAGCGCTAGAGCGAGCAAGGTCAATGATATGGCTGTGAGACAGAGAAGGAACGAACAAACTCACCCCTCTCGCGACCTCCCTGCTAGATGTGTCGCCGCCGCACACGACAGAGGGATAAAAACGATCGGTGAAGGGGGAGCGGGGCGACCTTCGAAGGCCGGAGGGAGAGGGCGGTCGGAGTAGGGCGGCGGAGGCCGGAAGGAGAGGGCGGCCATAGGAGAGAGAGAGGGCGAGCAGCAGAGCGGCGCTTGGGCGGGCGGCCCGATGGGGAACAGAGAGGAGTCGTGCGAGGGAGGGGGGAGGGAGCGATCTGGTGCAGGCAGGGGAGATTTTTTAGTTCTCTTTTAGTGGGCCTGAGGATAACTAACCCAATTAGAACCTCTCCACCGGGCTAGTTTTTTTAGCTGGGTTAGAGCATACTAGCTCAAACTAATCCCTCCTATTTTGATAATTTGAGGCTATTTCAACCCAAACTAGCTCTAACTCAGGGATCCAAACAAAGAGGAGTAGTACTGTACATGCTACAGTCTAGACCGTAGCACATTGTTTTTTTATGGCCATATCACCACATTGTTTTCTACTGCTGGTTCACTGGGCTACCGTGGTTCACACTGCTGGTTCACTGGTATGCCGTGGTTCACACTCCTTCGACATGAGTAGTAGTAGTATATACCACATCATTCTTTGCTCCTTCTTACTACGTACTTCACCGACATGTGGGAGAGCCAGCCTCTGGGTCGACGTGTCATGCACGAGATTAGAGTGCGGAACGGAAGGGGGGCATCACCCCGGTCGTAGCACCAGTAATTCATGACTATAGTGAGTAGTCATATGAAAAGTCTTTCCAGCAGTAACACGCCATCAAATCGCATAGCCCAAACTTTCCAGCAGTAAGTTTGAATCCGCCACTCCCTCACCCTCCTCGCCTCTCTGTCAAACCGCCTATCCGAAAACTGTCGCGTGTACTGCCCGGGAAAAGCCCAACCCTCAACTTTTAACTATGTGAAAATAGTTCGAGCTTGTTCATTCTATATAAATACTTACTGTATGTTTATTCACCCATGGGGTTGTTCAATGAATGGAGGGCCGGGGAGCACGAGTGAACAATACTAGTACTACTAGTAGTAAGTAGGAGTCGTACAGTTAGTCACCTTATAGAGAGTTTCTTTTCTTGAATGCCATGTACACAAATTGAAACGCTTGTTGTGGAGAGAAAAAGATAATCACTCCACTATATATGTACGCAGGGGCCTGAGTGCTTGCTTTACTAGGGTTGCTCTCTTCATTCTCTCATCCTCTCCAGATCTAAAAAGGATAGCAGTAGCTACATTTTCTCTCTGCTCACCGCTGGTCACAGATGCGGCCGGATCCCTTCGACCGGTGTGTGTAGAGGACTAAAAGGTGCATCTTTCACGCGGTCATCACCGTCGAGGGAGGAAACCCACAACTACTGGCAGGGCCCAATCCTCTGCCCGTGCCGTTCTCTCTAACACAGCGCCGGCTCGGAAGGTCCTCCGACCCTTCTTCCTCCTTGCCGTATTATGCGCAGATCGGACCTGCCGCTGCCGACATCCCGACGAACCTCAGGTACAAGTTCTTCAAAAGAGACCTTGCTCTATTGCCCCAGCTCCCAACGTGTCTGCATGTGCATCTTTTTCTACTTCCATCAGCTCAGTATTATTAGAGGTAAAGCTGCTTCATGCATTCGAATCTAGGACTTGGTTCAAACAACGAAGAAAGGGAAAAAATCGTAGCATGAATCTAGGACTTGATTCAAAGAGGAAATAACAGGGGAAAAGTAGTAGAGACCAGATACCCAACCGGTCTCTTGGTTGAAAAGGGAAATAATGGGAAAACTCAGTACAAACTGGATGAGGAACAGATCTATTATTGGTTGAAAAAAGGATAGAAAGTGGCGGCTGGTGGACAAGTTAACAGAGTATGTCCAGGATTAGATTTGCTGTCCTCACATTGTAAAAGGTCTCCAGGATTAGATTTACTGCCCTCACATAGTAAAAGGTCTCTAGGATTAGATTTCTGCCCTCACATAGGAAAAGTTCTCCAGGATTAGATTTGCTGCCCTCACAGAGCATGAACAAACTCGGCGTCACCACTTTATGCCTCCTTGTAGGTACATTGTGCTGATGCGTCCACTGTTGCATGTCCTTATACCAACCTTTTGCTATTGTTAATGTAAGGGCGCATGTAAAATGAAGCGATCACACTGTTACCTTAAGGACATGTCTAACCAGTGTTATTGTTAATCTAAAGCCTCCAGTGATATGATGCAATTAAACTGTGTTAACAAATGGTACTCCTGCTGTTCTCCCCAGTATGATAAGTAAGTTGCTTCTTTACGCTGCTGGAGTGACCTGGTGTCCCCACGGTCCCATGCCCTTAAACCAACTCTTTAGCTGCTGTTGATTTACTATATTTGGTAAACAAGCAATGCCACCATTAAAGTAACCCCATATTTGATGAATGTCATAGTTGATCGTAATGCTTCTGGTAACATGAAGCATTGCTGACATTTTAAAATTTCTACTGTCTTTGTGTGATTGCCATGAACATAATTAATATGCTTATTTTCATTTCGTGTATGTTTCATATATTCTTATTGACCAACAACTGTTTACTTTCTATATTTTTGTGCAGATAGGAATATCCATTTCACCTGTTGCTATTGTGACCTTTTGGTAAACTGCACAAAACACTTTCTTTTGGAATGAGTGTCTTGTGCAGTTCAACTAAAATGTCATGTGGGCAACATCTCTCAATTTTGGTGGAACTGCACAAAATGGAGACTGCAGTTTCCAAAATCTCCATCAAATTTTGCTGGTAATCTCGTGCAACATTTTATTAGCTTTTGCAAGATGAGCCGTCACTGTCACCACAATGGCACTTTATTTTGGTGGAACTGCACAAAAGGATAAGAAAATTATAGTTGCACCTTACATGAGCAGGACAACCAACCTCAATGTTCCTGAATTTTAGTGCAACTACTAAAGAAGAACCTGCCAGCTCATGAGAGCAAGTACTTCTTGCTAGCTGAATGATGCAATCTTTGGTTCATTTCAAGTGAACTGCAGAAAAAGGCGCAGGAATTGAATCATGGATCTGCAGGTTGACCTCATCCGAGTGGAGGTGCAGGTTCACCACATCGAGTCATGGCGGTATAGGGCCCCTCACACCGGTTGCTTCAACTAGTGCCACTATTATAGTAATCATGCTCTTTCTTATCTATGCAAACAAGAATACTCTACTACAGATGTTGTGATGGTCAAGAGCATTCGCCAAGTTCTTGGGTTGTATGACACGGCTAGCCAAGATGGATTTAGTCCCGATATTCACTTTATCAAAAGGCTCTAATGGGTTGGTTCTTGATGACCCACAAGTATAGGGGATCTATCGGAAGGAAATGATAAGCGGTTTTCAGCAAGGTATTCTCTGCAAGTACTGAAATAAGTGGTAACAGATAGTTTTGTGATAGGATAAATTGTAACGAGCAACAAGTAACAAAAGTAAATAAAGTGCACCAAGGTGTCCAATCCTTTTTGTAACAAAGGACAAGCCTAGACAAACTCTTATAATAGGAAAAGCGCTCCCGAGGACACATGGGAATATCATCAAGCTAGTTTTCATCACGCTCATATGATTCACGTTCGGTACTTTGATAATTTGATATGTGGGTGGACCGGTGCTTGGGTACTGCCCTTACTTGGACAAGCATCCCACTTATGATTAACCTCTATTGCAAGCATCCGCAACTACAACAAAAGTATTAAGGTAAACCTAACCATAGCATGAAACATATGGATCCAAATCAGCCCCTTACGAAGCAACGCATAAACTAGGGTTTAAGCTTCTGTCACTCTAGCAACCCATCATCTACTTATTACTTCCCAATGCCTTCCTCTAGGCCCAAATAATGGTGAAGTGTTATGTAGTCGACGTTCACATAACACCAATAGAGGTTAGACAACATACATCTTATCAAAGTATCGAATGAATACCAAATTCACATGACTACTAATAGCAAGACTTCTCCCTTGTCCTCAGGAACAAACGTAACTACTCACAAAGCATATTTATGTTCATAATCAGAGGGGTACTATTGTGCATAAAGGATCTGAACATATGATCTTCCACCAAATAAACCAACTAGCATCAACTACAAGGAGTAATCAACACTACTAGCAACCTACTAGCACCAATCCCGGACTTGGAGACAAGAATTGGATACAAGAGATGAACTAGGGTTTGGAGATGAGATGGTGCTGGTGAAGATGCTGATGGAGATTGCCCTCTCCCGATGAGAGGAGCGTTGGTGATGACGATGGTGATGATTTCCCCCTCCCGGAGGGAAGTGTCCCCGGCAGAACAGCTCTGCCGGAGCCCTAGATTTATTCCGCCAAGGTTCCGCCTCGTGGCGGCGGAGTCTCATCCCGAAAGGTTGCTTCTTATATTTTTTCTCATCGAAAGACTTCATATGGGAGAAGATGGGCGTCGGAGAGCCACCAGGGGGCCCACGAGGTAGGGGGCGCGCCCAGTGGGGCGCCCCCACCCTCGTGAGCAGGGTGTGGGCCCCCTGGCCTTCAACTTTGGCTACGATTTTTCTTTATTTATTCTAAGATATTTCGTAGAGTTTCAGGACTTTTGGAGTTGCGCAGAATAGTCCTTCAATATTTGCTCCTTTTCCAGCCCAGAATTCCAGCTGCCGGCATTCTCCCTCTTCATGTAAACCTTGTAAAATAAGAGAGAATAGCCATAAGTATTGTGACATAACGTGAAATAACAGCCCATAATGCAATAAATATTGACATAAAAGCATGATGCAAAATGGACGTATCAACTCCCCCAAGCTTAGACCTCACTTGTCCTCAAGCGAAAAGCCGATAACAATAAATATGTCCTCATGTTTAGAGGTAGAGGCGTCGATAAAAATAAAATACGGACATGAAGGCATCATGATTGCTTCATAACAGCAACATATATAAATTTTGTCATATGATTACTTATGTTCTAGTGATGATCTTTTCACAAAGCCAAAATATGAATCAGAAACTTTATTGGGCACCAACAATTATAATCTCAGTCATTGAAGCAATTGCAGTTTATCATAACATCGGAAAGAGTCTATGTCAGAGCTTAAAAGCAAGTCCACATACTCAACTATCACTTAGTCCTTCATAATTGCTAGCACTCACGCGATACTTTGTGGTTACAGAGTTTTAATCGGACACAGAGAAAGATAGGGGCTTATAGTTTTTGCCCCACAACCTTTTACCTCAAGGGTAATGTTAACAATAATAATTCACGCTCCCCCACATCCAATTAGATATATATATCATGTTCTTTCCAACATGCTGAGCTTGCCAAAGGATAAAATGAAAAAGGAAGGTGAAGATCACCGTGACTCTTGCATAAAGTAGAGGATAATAATAAAAGGTAGGCCCTTCGCAGAGGGAAGCAGAGGTTGTCATGCGCGTTTGGGGTTGATGCACACAATCTTAATGCAAACGAACGTCACTTTATATTGCCCCTTGCATGTGAACCTTTATTATGCAGTCTGTCGCTTTTATTGCGTCCACAACAAGTTCGTACAAAGCTTATTTCTCTGCACTAATAAGTCATGCATATTTAGAGAGCAATTTTTATTGCTTGCACCGATGACAACTTACTTGAAGGATCTTACTCAATCCATAGGTAGATATGGTGGACTCTCATGGCAAAACTGTTTTAAGGGTATTTGGAAGCACAAGTAGTATTTCTACTTAGTGCTGAGAATTGGCTAGCGTGAGGGGGAAAGGCAAGCTCAACACGGTAGAGGAACCATGACAACATACTTTATCTCAGATGTAAGAAAACATAACTCATTATGTTGTCTTCCTTGTCCAACATCAACTCTTTAGCATGTCATATTTTAATGAGTGCTCCCAATCATAAAAGATGTCAATGATAATATATCTATATGTGATACCTCTCTTTCCTTATTACTTCCTATTAATTGCAACGATGACCAAAGCTATATTTGCCAACTCCCAACAACTTTAAATCATCATACTCTTTCTATGTGAAGTCATTACTTTCAATAAGATCAATATGAACTCTTGACTCTTTTTATTCTTCTTATTCTAATCACCCAAGATCATGGCAAAATACTCAAGCCCTTGACTCAACACTAATCTTTATTATATAGCTCACGGACTCAATTACAAAGAAGGATCATAAAGCAAAACTCAAAACTAGATCATGCCATGACTTTATTCTACTAAATCAAGATACTACTAATAGGATCGAACTAAGAAAAACGGTAAAGATAGGAGTTGTGATGGTGATACGATACCAGGGCACCTCCCCCAAGCTTGGCAGTTGCCAAGGGGAGTGCCCATACCCAGATGATTATGTCTCCTTCTTTGTTGTTGGTGGTGGAGGTGTTGTTGATGATGCAGTTGTCGCATTTTTCTCTAGCTTGTGTTTGAGGCTAAAATTTTCATACCTTAGATCCTCGTTCTCGAGCTCGAGTTTCATTATCTTTTTGCATAGTGCTGCCTTGCTGTCCTACGAAAAATGAGGTGGGATAGATTGAACCTTATGGAGACTTGACTTCTTGAACTCCACATGCATGTCACCAGGTTGAGGTAGGGGATAGTCTTCTTCGTCGGAACTCGTTTCCTCCTTCCTCCTTGGATCAAAATCTTCTTCTTCCTTCGTGGTCTAGCCATAATGCTCCACGTCACCATATACCTTGGGATTTGCAATATAATCAGCCATGTAGCTCTCTCCCTCTGAATCTTGTGAAGACATCTTGCTCTAGTCTGCAGCAGCAACAGCTCGAAACAAAAACAGAAGATAATTGCGTGATACGAGAGTCAAAACCTTTGGGAGTATATATAATGAATTTTTACCGACCAAAATACGTATCGTGCAAGGAAACGGAGTCCAGAGGGCACACGAGGTGCTCACGAGGTAGGGGGCGCGCCCAAGGGGGTAGGGCGCACCCTCCACCCTCGTGGAGGCCTCGTGTCCTCCCCGGACTGCTACTTATTTTTCTATTTTTCTAAATATTCCAAAACGGAGAAATATTGCCTTTAAAAATTGTTTTGGAGTCGGTTTACTTACTGTACCACATACCTATTCCGTTTCGGAGTCTGGAACATTCTGGAAAGTGTCCTTTATGTATTCCTCCGGGGTTACGGTTTCAATAATATTAGTTTCAACATTTATAGGATTACCTGAGATATAGTGTTTGATCCTTTGGTCGTTTACCACCTTCGGATTTGTGCCTGCGAAGTTGTTGATTTTTATGGCACCAGAACGATAGACCTCCTCGATAACATAAGGTCCTTCCCATTTGGAGAGAAGTTTTCGTGCAAAAAATCTTAAACGAGAGTTGTATAACAATACATAATCACCTACATTAAACTCACGCTTTTGTATCCTTTTGTCATGCCACCTTTTAACTTTTTCCTTAAACAACTTGGCATTTTCATAAGCTTGGGTTCTCCATTCATCAAGTGAGCTAATATCAAATAACCTCTTCTCACCGGCAAGTTTGAAATCATAGTTGAGCTCCTTAATAGCCCAATATACCTTATGTTCTAGTTCGAGAGGTAAATGACATGCCTTTCCATAAACCATTTTATACGGAGACATGCCCATAGGATTTTTATATGCAGTTCTATAGGCCCATAATGCATCATCAAGTTTTTTGGACCAATTCTTCCTAGACCTATTGACAGTCTTTTGCAAAATTAGTTTGAGCTCTCTATTGCTCAATTCTACCCGACCACTAGACTGCGGGTGATATGGAGATGCAATCCTATGATTAATGTCGTATCTAGCAAGCATCTTACGAAAAGCACCATGAATAAAATGTGAACCACCATCGGTCATTAAGTATCTAGGGACTCCAAACCTCGGAAAAATAACTTCCTTAAGCATTTTAATAGAAGTGTTATGATCAGCACTACTAGTTGGAATAGCTTCTACCCACTTAGTAACGTAATCAACAGCAACTAGAATATGAGTGTAACCATTAGATGCAGGAAAAGGTCCCATATAATCAAAGGCCCAAACATCAAATGGCTCAATAACAAGTGAATAATTCATAGGCATTTCTTGACGTCTACTAATATTTCCAATCCTTTGACATTCATCGCAAGATAAAACAAACTAACGGGAATCCTTGAAGAGAGTAGGCCGATAAAAACCGGATTGCAATAACTTATGTGTAGTTCTATCCCCAGCGTGGTGCCCTCCATAAGCTTCGGAGTGACACTTACATAGGATCTATTTCTGTTCATGCTCAGGTACACAACGTCTAATAACACCGTCTACTCCTTCTTTATAAAGATGTGGTTCATCCCAAAAGTAGTGTCGCAAGTCATAGAAAAACTTTTTCTTTTGTTGCTATGTGAAGCTAGGCGGTATAAATTTAGCAACTATATAATTAGCATAATCAGCATACCACGGAGTGCTACGAGAAGTACTTATGACATTTAATTGCTCATCAGGAAAACCATCATCAATAGGTAGTGGGTCATCAAGAACATTCTCTAGCCTAGACAAGTTGTCTGCAACGGGGTTCTCAGCTCCCTTTCTATCAACAATATGTAAATCAAATTCTTGAAGCAAGAGAACCCATCTAATGAGTCTAGGTTTTGCATCTTTCTTTTCCATAAGATATTTAATAGCAACATGATCTATATGGATAGTTACTCTAGAATCAACAATATAGGGTCTGAATTTATCACAAGCAAATACAACCGCTAAAAGTTCCTTTTCGGTAGTAGCATAATTTCTTTGAGCATTGTCTAGAGTCTTACTAGCATAATGGATAATATTCAATTTCTTATCAACTCTTTGCCCAAGAACAGCACCTACATCATAATCACTAGCATCACACATAATTTCAAAGGGTAAATTCCAATCAGGTGGCTGAACAACAGGTGCAGAGACTAATGCTTTCTTAAGTATTTCAAACACTTCTACACAATCATCATCAAAGACAAATGGTACATCTTTTTGTAATAAATTAGTCAGAGGCCGAGAGATTTTTGAGAAGTCCTTGATGAACCTCCTATAAAATCCGGCGTGACCAAGGAAACTTCTTATACCTTTGATGTCCTTAGGACATGGCATCTTTTCAATAGCATCAACCTTGGCTTTATCAACTTCAATACCTCTTTCAGAAACTTTGTGCCCCAAGACAATACCTTCATTAACCATAAAATGGCACTTTTCCCAATTCAAGACAAGATTAGTTTCTTCACATCTCTGCAAAACTCGAGCGAGATTGCTCAAGCAATCATCAAAAGAGGAACCATAGACGGAAAAGTCATCCATGAAAACCTCACAAATTTTCTCACAGAAGTTAGAGAATATAGCCATCATGCATCTTTGAAAGGTAGCAGGTGCATTACATAAACCAAAAGGCATACGTCTATAAGCAAAAGTACCAAAAGGGCAAGTAAAAGTAGTCTTTGATTGATCTTTAGCCGACACAGGTATTTGAGAAAAGCCAGAATAACCATCTAGAAAGCAATAATGTGTATGTTTGCATAGTCTTTCTAACATTTGATCAATAAAAGGTAAGGGGTAATGATCTTTCTTAGTAGCCTTATTTAATTTGTGGAAATCAATTACCATCCTATAACCCATGATAATTCTTTGCGGAATCAATTCATCTTTATCATTAGGGACAACAGTAATACCTCCCTTCTTAGGGACACAATGGACAAGACTTACCCACTGACTATCAGCAACATGATAAATTATACCTGCCTCCAGAAGCTTGAGTATTTCTTTTCTTACCACTTCTTTCATTTTAGGATTCAAACTTCGTTGAGGATCACAAACTGGTTTGGCATCAGTTTCCAAGTTTAATTTATGTTGACATAGAGTAGGACTGATGTCCTTAAGATCATCCAGAGTATATCCAATAGTGGCACGATGTTTCTTCAGAGTCTTCAATAATCTTTCTTCTTCATGCTCTGAAAGGTTAGCACTAATAATAACAGGATATATTTTCTTTTCATCAAGATAAGCATATTTAAGATTATCAGGCAACGGTTTAAGCTCAAACACGGGATCACCCTTGGGTGGAGGGGGATCCCCTAGGATTTCAACAGGCAAATTGTGTTGCAGAATAGGTTCCTGTTTAAAGAATACTTCATCTACTTCCCGTCTTTCATTCATGAACATATCATTTTCATGGTCTAGCAAATAGTGTTCTAGAGGATCACTAGGAGGTACAACAATAGAAGCAAGACCAATAATTTCATCCTTACTAGGCAATTCTTCCTCGCGATGTTGTTTACTAAATTTAGAGAAATTAAACTCATGGACCAGATCGTCCAAGCCAACAGTAACAACATTCTTTTTGCAGTCTATCTTAGCGTCTACAGTACGCAAGAAGGGTCTACCAAATATAATGGGACAAAAGCTATCTTGTGGAGAACCAAGAACAAGAAAATCAGCGGGATATTTGGTTTTCCCACACAAGACTTCAACATCTCTAACAATTCCCATTGGAGCTATGGTATCTCTATTGGCAAGTTTGATTGTAACATCAATATCTTCTAACTCAGAAGGTGCAATCTCATGCATAATTTCTTTGTATAAGTCAAAGGGTATAACACTAGCACTAGCACCCATATCACATAAGCCATGATAATAATGATCTCCTATTTTAACAGAAATAACAGGCACGCCTACCACGGGTCTATGTTTATCTCTATCACAAGGTTTGGCAATTCTAGCAGTTTCACCAGTGAATTGAATAACATGCCCATCAATATTATCAGACAAGAGATCTTTAACAATAGCAATATTGGGTTCTACTCTGACTTGCTCAGGAGGTGTATAAGTCCTAATATTGCTTTTACGAACAACAGTTGAAGCTTTAGCATGATCCTTCATTCTAACAGGGAAAGGGGGTTTCTCAACATAAGAAGTAGGAACAATAGGATCATTATAAGTGACAATCTTTTCTTCAACTTTAATAGGTGCAGCTACTTTTACTTCTATGGGAGGATGATATTTAAACCACTTCTCCTTGGGGAGATCAACATAAGTAGCAAAAGATTCACAAAAAGAAGCTACTATCTCAGAGTCAAGTCCATATTTAGTGCTAAACTTACGGAAAATATCGGTATCCATAAAAGATTTAACACAATCAAATGTAGGTGTCATACCTAACTCCTTACCTTCGTCAAGGTCCCAATCTTCAGAGTTGCGTTTAATTCTATCCAATAAATTCCATCCAAATTCAATAGACTTCATCATAAAATAGCCAGCACAAGGAGTATCGAGCATGGTGCGATTATTAGCAGAAAGCCGAGCATAAAAATTCTGGAGAATTATCAATTTTGAGAGCTCATGATTGGGGCATGAATATAACATTGATTTAAGCCACCCCAAGCTTGAGCGATGCTTTCTCCTTCATGAGGCCAAAAATTATATATATAATTGCGATCACGATGAACAAGATGCATAGGGTAATACTTTTGATGAAATTCCAGTTTCAATCTTTTATAGTTCCATGATCTCGTATCATCACATAGCCTGTACCATGTCAATGCGTCTCCCTCCAAAGATAAAGGGAAAGCCTTCCTCTTAACGGCATCATCGGGTATACCTGCAAGCTTAAATAGTCCACAAATATCATCCGCAAAGCGTAGATGTTCGTTAGGATGTTTTGTTCCATCTCCTGCGAAAGTGTTAGCTAGCAGTTTTTCCATCATACCCGAAGGAATCTGAAAAGCAGTTTCATTTACAGTAGATTCAGTAGGTTCAGTAGGTTGAGGAGCAACTCTTGGCTCAATTGGACGGGGTGAAGATACCCCGAACAAGCCCCTCAAACAATTACTTTCCATGGTAACAAGTGACATAAAATTTCAGCACACTAAATAAATTTTTCCTTACCAAATTCCACCTACCAAAGGTGCTTCACTCCCCGGCAATGGTGCTAGAAAAGAGTCTTGATGACCCACAAGTATAGGGGATCTATCATAGTCCTTTCGATAAGTAAGAGTGTCGAACCCAACGAGGAGCAGAAGGAAATGATAAGCGGTTTTCAGCATGGTATTCTTTGCAAGTACTGAAATAAGTGGTAACAGATAGTTTTGTGATAGGATAAATTGTAACGAGCAACAAGTAACAAAAGTAAATAAAGTGCACCAAGGTGGCCCAATCCTTTTTGTAACAAAGGACAAGCCTGGACAAACTCTTATAATAGGAAAAGTGCTCCCGAGGACACATGGGAATATCGTCAAGCTAGTTTTCATGACGCTCATATGATTCGCGTTTGGTACTTTGTGAAAGTGCTAGTTATCGACTAAAGGGGGGTGAATAGGCGATTTTTATCAAAGTCTTCAAAACTTGGAAGTTTCGAAGACAAACAATAGAAACAACCTAATTTATATGTAGCGGAAGATAAACTACAACAAGCAAACCATAGTCAAGTATGCAATAATGTGAAGATACAAAGACTAATAGCAGCTTGGTAGTAAGGATTAGGATGGAAGATAGTATGAAGCCAACCAATGATAGTAGTCAAGCAATGAAGTCAAATAGGTATGAAAAATAAGCAATGACTTCACGAAGACCAACTCAAAGTAAAGTGAGGGAGAGGATAGAACCAGTCACTTGTTGAAGACACATGATTTGTTGGACCAGTTCCAGTTGCTATGACGACTGTACATCTGGTTAGGGAGGCCGAGATTCAACTCAGAAGACCGCGTCTTCACCTTATTCCCCTTGAGCTAAGGACACACAGTCCTCGCCCAATCACTCTGGTAAGTCTTCAAGGTAGACTTCCGAACCTTCACAGACTTCGTTCACCGGCGATCCACAATGACTCTTGGATGCTCAGAACGCGACGCCTAACCGGCTGGAGGATACACAGTCCTCAAGTGTAATAAGTCTTCAGGTCACTCAAAAAGAAAGACTTCAGTGATGCCTAACACTCTTTGGCTCTGGGTGTTTGGGCTTTGTCCTCGCAAGGATTTCTCTCTCTCAAAGGCTTCGAGGTGGGTTGCTCTCAAACGACAAAAGTCGTAAACTAAATCTGAGCAGCCACCAATTTATGGTGTAGGGGGTAGGCTATTTATAGCCACAAGGCAACCCGACCTGCTATGTCCGAAATGACCCTGGGTCACTAAGGAACTGACACGTGTTCCAATGGTCAGATTACAAACACACACGATAACTTTACTTGGGCTACAAGCAAAGCTGACTCATCCAGCTCTGGATAAGATTTGCTCTCATTGTCTTTGCTCGAAGGCATAGGATTTGGGTTGAGCATCACTTCAGTCATTCTCACTTTGTTCACTTGGACCCCACTTAACAGTACGGTGGTTCCTATGACTCAACAAAGAAGAAAAGGAAACAACGAAACAACATAGTCTTCACTCAATGGCTTCTCATGTCATAGTCTTCAATATGGATATCTTCACATACCACCATTGTCGTTAATGTCTTCATACATTTTTAGGGGTCATCTCCGGTAGGTAAACCGAATCAATGAGGGACACTACCTGCGTTATCCTGCAATTCTCACAAACGCATTAGTCCCTTAACCAACTTTGTCGTCAATACTCCAAAACCAACTAGTGGTGGCACTTGATGCACTTACAATCTCCCCCTTTTTGGTGATTGATGACAAACTGGTTGAAGTTTTCAACGGGGATAAAGTATGTGAAATTGTAAAGGATAGGATATTGTCTTCATAAGTGGCTAAGGCTCCCCCTGAAGATGTGCATATAAGTAATTTGCTTTTGGAATGCAAATGCACATGGCAGGTTGTACTTGTGGAGATCATTTTCAACTTATGAAGATAATTCATCATGCATGAAATGATGTAACTAAGAGAGTGACATGCATAATGGAAAATGGACATTTGCAGAATGATCTAAGTGCGGAAGTTATCATCGCACATGGAAAAGCAAATAGGTAGCAGACGACCATCGAGTTTAAGTGTTACAACTCAAAGAACGAAATGTATCAAAAGCATGAGTTGTAAACACTAGGCAAAACATAAAGCAACCGCCCATATGAACCCGCTTGTAGACTATCAAACTCATATGCTTCTCCCCCTTTTGTCAGTAATGACCAAAAAGGTTTGAAGACATAAAGCATCTACTCGTTCTCATGAGGAGTAGGTGAAGCAGCAGGGTTGTCATTGTTGGTTGGCGGCGCAGACGAACTTGGTGCAGTGTCGATGCGTGCAGAAGTAGGAGGCAGTGAAGTAGCATTGTCTTCATCGTCGATCACTTTGGCATTCACAGTGGCCACGGAGGAAGAATAGTCAGAGTCTTCAAGGGATGGAGTTCGACGTAGGACATCATTCCGTGGAGGAGTGGAGTCAAACTTGAATCTTTCAGTGAAGCCATCGTCTTGAAGATCTGCTTCAGCACTGAGCAGTGTCAAACTCTTCCATGATCGCTGACAGGTCTCATGAGTGACAAAGGCATTCTTGGTGGCAAGATTTCGAATGCGATTGACGTCCACCAAGAGGCTTTGCATCTGTCGCTTGAGCCAAAAGTGATGCTTGTCTTGTTTCTGATGCAGTGCCACAAGAAGTTCTCGGTCATTTAGGACGCGAGAGCGCTTCTTTGGCCTTTGGGCAATTGTGCTCTCAGTAGCTTCAGTTGGTGCACGATGAGGCAGACGAGTGTTCCCAACCATTGGATAGACACGAGTTACTGCTTGGACTCCTTCCATGGGCTGAGTGAAGCCTTGGTGTTCAACATTTTGAAGACAAAGAGGCTTCTTAGCAGGCTCATGGTATATGGCTTCAACGGACATATCAACCTCCGGTAGAAAGATCAGATGATTGCGAGCGAAGGGTTGATAGTTGATAGTAGAGTGTAGCTTGATGAGGCGCATGACCCATGGAGCATAGAATTTCAGGCCAAAAAGGTCAGATCCAGATGCAGCCAGTTGCCGGAGGAAGAATTCTTGTGCATTGAAGCTGATGCCATTGAGGATGTAAAAGACCAATGTCTTCATGGCTCCTTCAAGTTTTGCAGCTGATGAATGCCCTTTGATAGGCCATAGAGTCCGCCTGATGATGTGGTATATTGTGTGAGGCAGATACTCAAGGTCATCAACAAAGAACTCCGTTGGGTATTCAGCGTCATTTGGCAAAGGCTTCATCATGCTCAACATCTGGCTCATGTTGGGTTCTGGCTTATGGAAGATGCTCTCCAGTGCATTGCGGTGGAGTTGACAATCAGGTTCATACAGCTCACCGGGAGTGGATAAGCCTGTAAGCTCAATGATGTCAAGAGCTTTGGCTTCATGATGAATATTTCCTGTCATCCACTCGAGAACCCATGTCTTTGTATCCCCGTTGTAGCCGTGAATGTGGTGGTTAGCATAGGCTAGCAGTATGCGAATAGCTTCAAGCCTAGCCACAGGAGCAAATGTTTCATCGAAGTCAATTCCTTCAACTTGAGTATATCCTTGAGCCACAAGACGTGCCTTGTTTTCTGACGACTTGACGATGCTCATCTTGCTTGTTTCGATATATCCATTTTGTGCCAATAATGTTATGCTTGCGAGGGTCAGGACGCTTGACAAGTTCCCAAACATTGTTCAGCTTGAACAATTGAAGTTCTTCTTGCATAGCTTGAATCCATTCGGGTTCCATAAAGGCTTCAACAACTTTCTTGGGTTCTGATATTAACACAAATGAAAAGTGCCCATAGAAATTTGCTAACTATGTTGCTCTTGAGCGAGTAAGTGGGCCAGGTGCATTGATGCTATCAATTATCTTGTCAATTTGTACTGCATTTGCAACACGAGGATGAACTGGATGAAGACTTTGCTCTTGCTGATCATTGTCATCATTGGGAGGATTGTCTTCGGTCTGAGCATTGTCTTCAGGTTGGTTTGGTGCAGAAATGATAAGTTCCTCTTCAGGCTGTGCTTCAGAAGGCATGATTTCACCAGTTCCCATCAGCTTGATAGATTCGCTGGGCGGAGCTTCATCTAGTGTACTTGGCAGGAGTTCTCTTTGTGAACCATTGGTTTCATCAAATCGCACGTCCACAGTTTCAACGATTTTGTAGTGATAGAGGTTGAAGACTCTGTAAGAGTGCGAGTCCTTTCCATAACCGAGCATGAAGCCTTCGTGAGCTTTAGGTGCAAATTTTGACTTTTGATGGGGATCCTTGGTCCAGCACCTAGCACTGAATACTCTGAAGTAGCTGACATTTGGCTTCTTGCCAGTAAGGAGCTCATAGGATGTTTTGCTTAGAAGCTTATGGATGTAAACACGATTGATGATGTGACATGCTGTGTCAATAGCTTCAGGCCAGAACTTTCTTGGCGTCTTGTACTCGTCGAGCATTGTTCGAGCCATCTCAATGAAGGTTCTGTTCTTGCGCTCTACAATGCATTTTGCTGAGGTGTGTATGGAGCAGAAAACTCATGAGTGATTCCCATTGTATCCAGATAAAGATCAAGCCCGGTGTTCTTGAACTCAATGTCGTTGTCACTTCTTATATGCTTGACCTTGACGCCATAATGTTCATCGCTCGATTGGCGAAGCGTCTGAAGACATCTTGTACTTCAGTCTTGTAGAGAATTATGTGCACCCATGTATATCTTGAGTAGTCATCAACAATGACGAAGCCATAGAGACAAGCTGTTGTTGTGAGGGTAGAGTAGTGAGTAGGGCCAAATAAGTCCATGTGTAACAGCTCGAAGGGTTGAGATATCGTCATGATTGTCTTCGAGGGGTGCTTTGCCCTAGTCATCTTTCCAGCTTCGCAGGTACCACACAAATGATCCTTCTTGAACTTGACACCCTCGATGCCTATGACATGCTTCTTCTTGACGAGTGTGTGTAAGTTCCTCATGCCAGCATGCCCCAGCCTCCGATGCCAGAGTCAGCATTCTGAAGCTTTTGCAAGAAGACATACGGCAAGCTGTGGACCTGCTGAGAAATCTACCATGTATAGATCATCTTTCCGATACCCTTCAAAGACTAGAGACTTGTTAGATTCCATTAGTACAAGGCAGCGATATTTTCCGAATAGCACAATCATGTTCAAGTCACAAAGCATTGAGACAGACATTAAGTTGAACCCAAGGGATTCAACAAGCATCACTTTATCCATGTGTTGATCCTTTGAGATTGCAACTCTACCTAGACCCAATACCTTGCTTTTACCAGTGTCAGCAAATGTGATGTGACTCTTGTCTGATGGACGTAAGGTTGAGTCCATGAGAAGACTTCGATCACCAGTCATATGATTAGTGCATCCGCTGTCCATAATCCATTATGAAGCATGAGGTGTCATACCCTACAGTGCAGTTAGGAGGATAGGCTTCACAAAGTGTGTTGTGAAGCATAAGCATTTGACGCACACAAGGATTATCACAACTTAGATCAAGATTAGAACTCATAGTATGACTGGTAAGCGATTCATATGTGAAATACATAGTAAGACCATTTTATCATGTGTCCCTTAATGTGTTTTAGGTCCCCAACAATAGTATTGGACGCCTTTGATAGCAGGCCGGAGACCTTATTCTGCAAAAGAAATTTAATTCTTCTTCACCACCCACATCATCAGGGGTGGCTTAGAAGCAATGAGTCTAAGTGCAGCATCTGAGAACTTCAGCTTTGGAGCCCTAGCAAATAGCCTTGCAGGAGATGAATGATACTCATATGAATAAGCAGAAAAGTTCTTAGTTCTATGAACATAGCGGTTTGAAGACACACACTCATAATCATAAGTTTGAGTACGATTTCTCTGCAAAACATTGGCGTTAGGGTGCTCAAGTGAGTCCTATATCTGTATGAAGCCTTTGGACCATATGACGCCTTAGGTCTGGGGTTTGTCTTCTTCCCTGGTGGTGTCATGATGACATTCACTGGAAGATTCTCAAGACAGCTTTTGGGAACCCAGATCTTCTTCATAGGTGGTCCATTCCTGCAGTTAGTACCAATATACCTGGCAAACACTTCACC
>NC_057810.1:538215667-538237697 GCF_018294505.1 Triticum aestivum | reverse complement strand
CTCTGGATGAACAGGACCCTGTGGTGTGGAGGGCTGGATGAACAGTAGACGGTGGAGGGGTGCCCGTGGAGGGGTTGTTGAACAGTAGCCGGTGGAGTAGCGCGCGGTAGAGGATGGATGAACAGGAGCCCGTGGAGGCTGGAGGAGGTCGACGGTAGCCCGTGGAGGCTGGAGGAGGTCGACGGTGGAGATGAACAGTATCCCGTGGAGTCCCGTTTTGCGGTACGCCACATCCCTCCTGATGAACATGACCCTCGTTTCGACCGTAGCGCTCCAACACAAGTCCGTTTCATCCGTTTTGTGGTATGCCACACCCCTCCCAATCAACAGGACCCCCGTTTCGACCGTAGGAGGTCCGTTTCGTCCATTTTGCGGTAGGCCACACCCCTCCCGATCAATAGAACCCCGTTTCGACCGTAGGAGGTCCGTTTCCTCTGTTTTACGGTACGCCAGACCCCTCTTGATGAACAGGATCCCGTTTCGAACGTGGCCGATCGAACACAAGGCCGTTTCCTCCGTTCTGCGGTATGCCATGCCTCGTTTCCATCGCCTATTCCGTCCAAGCCCTCCCGATGAACACGACGACGCATTCCGTTCCGACCCAACCGGTTGGCTCCCTGAGGGAGTCCTGGATTAGGGGGTGTCCGGATGACCGGACTATGACCTTTGGCCGGACTCCTGGACTATGAAGATACAAGATTGAAGACTTCGTCCCGTGTCCGGATGGGACATTCCTTGGCGTGAAAGGCAAGCTTGGCGATACAGATATGTAGATCTCGTCCCATTGTAACCGACTCTGTGTAACCCTAGCCCTCTCCGATGTCTATATAAACCAGAGGGTTTTAGTCCGTAGGACGAACAACAATCATACCATAGGCTAGCTTCTAGGGTTTGCCTCTTTGATCTCGTGGTAGATCTACTCTTGTACTAACCATATCATCAATATTAATCAAGTAGGATTAGGGTTTTACCTCCATTGAGAGGGCCCGAACCTGGGTAAAAACATCGTTTCCCATGTCTCCTGTTACCATCCGCCTAGACGTACAATTCGGGACCCCCTACCCGAGATCCGCTGGTTTTGACACCGACATTGGTGCTTTCATTGAGAGTTCCTCTGTGTCGTCATCTTTAGGCCCGATGGCTCCCCCGATCATCAACAACAACGCGGTCCAGGGTGAGACTTTTCTCCCCAGACAGATCTTCGTATTCAGCGGCTTTGCACTGCAGGCCAATTCGCTTGGCCATCTGGAGCAGATCGAAAGCTACGCCCCTGGCCATCAGGTCAGATTTGGAAGTTTGAACTACAAGACAGACATCCGCGGAGACTTGATCTTCGACGGATTCGAGCCACGGCCAAACGCGCCGCACTGTCACGATGGGCATGATCTAGCTCTGCCGCCGAACAGTGCCCTGGAGGCCGCCCCAGTATCCGCCCCGACCCTTAGTTCGGAGCCAACTACGCCAATCGAGGACGGGTGGCTGGACATCGCCTCGGGGGCTGCAATCTCCACGGCGATCGAGACGAACACCAGCCTTGTCCTTTGCAAAGCTTGTGACTCCAAGATGCCGGACTCCTTTCTGAACTCCAAACCTTCCGCGCCCTTGCCGATTGAACCCGATTGGGCGCCGATCATGGAGTTCGCCACCGCGGACATCTTTCAGCATTCGCCTTTTGGTGACATTCTAAACTCACTAAAGTCTCTCTCTTTATCAGGAGAGCCCTGGCCGGACTATGGTCAGCAAGGTTGGGATGTGGACGACGAAGAAGTTCGAAGCCCACCCACCACCCACTTTGTAGCCACTGTCAACGATTTAACCGACATGCTCGATTTCGACTCTGAAGACATCGACGGTATGGACGACGATGCAGGAGACGAACTAGAATCAGCACCTATAGGGCACTGGACAACCACCTCATTTCACGAGGTATACATGGTGGACACACCTAAAAGAAGCGACGACGAGCAACAAAGGGACGCAACGAGGGATCGCTCCCTCGACAAGCAGTCAAAGCGGTGGCGTAAGCACTGCGTCAAACCCCACCTCAATAGAAATCTAGCCAATGAGCAGGGCGAACCGGTGGACGATGAATATGCCATCGAGCAATCATCCGAAACAGGGCAATTTGGGCAAACAAACCGAACAACCCGTCCCCGGTGAAGATAATAGTCTGGACGACCTTACGCCGAACAAAATGCTGGAGCAGAAGAATCTCCACAAAAGGCTCGTCGCCACTGCGCGTAGCCTAAAAAAGCAGAAGCGGAAGCTCAAAACAGCGGAAGATGCACTCAGAATTAGATGGGGCAAAGTACTCAACACCGCAAACATGTACGGCAACAGTCGTCACACAAAGAGCTATCCGAAGCAGAAATTACTGCCGGAATTTGATGAGGAGGCCTTAGAGCCCCCGCAATCAAAAAATAAAAAAGACACCCGGTCGGATAAAAAACCCCATGGCCAACATAGAGCGGCAAGGGGCGCCGCACTCAAGCCGGCACTCGATCCGCACAAGGATTCACATCAAAGAGACGGCCCGGTCAGATCTATCTACGGGCCAAGAAAGCAAGCTCTAGTAAGCGACACAATGCAACAAGTATCCGAACATCACGGCATACCCAAGTATATATAGGGGTGCCACACACCCCTTATGTTTCACCGATGAGGTGCTGGACCATGAACTTCCAGCGAGATTCAAGCCCGTAAACATAGAGGCATACGACGGAGCAACAGACCCCAGAGTCTGGATTGAGGACTATATCATCCACATACACATGGCTAGAGGAGATGACCTCCATGCCATAAAATACTTACCCCTAAAGCTCAAAGGGCCAGCCCGGCATTGGCTTAAAAGCCTTCCCGAAAACACCATCGGAAGTTGGGAAGAGCTCGAGGATGCTTTTCGAGCAAATTTTCAAGGGACCTACGTCCGACCTCCGGATGCAGACGATCTAAGTCATGTAACTCAACAACCCGCAGAGTCAGCCCAGAAACTCAGGAATAGATTTCTTACTAAAAAGAACCAGATAGTCGACTGTCCGCACGCCGAAGCCTTAGCAGCCTTCAAACACAGTGTTCGAGACGAATGGCTCGCCAGACACCTCGGCCAAGAAAAGCCAAGAACAATGGCCGCATTAACAAGCCTCATGACCCGCTTTTGCGCAGGAGAGGACAGCTGGTTGGCAAGAAGCAGCACCAGCGACCCAAGTACATCTGAAGTCAGGGATGGAAACGGGAAACCACGGCATAGCAAGGACCAATGCCGAACCAAGGGAAACAGCCTGAAGATCGCGGCAGTCAATGCCGGATTCAAAAGCTCTCGGCAGAATCAGAAAAAGCTACCCCTCAAGGATAGCAAGGATGAGCTATCTAACCTAAACAACATCTTGGACAAAATATGTCAAATCCACAGTACTCCCGGGAAGCCTGCAAACCATACCCACAGAAATTGTTGGGTCTTCAAGCAATCCAGCAAACTTAACGCCGAGCACAAGGGGCTCGACATACTAAGCGAGGACGACGACGAAGCCCACAAACAGAGCACCGGAGAATGAAAGAAATTCCCACAAGAAGTCAAAATAGTAAACTCACTTCACGTGACAAAAGGGAAATAGAGAGCGGCGTCTATAAAGATACACGCCATACGACCTGTTCCAGAGGAGTCCGGCCACTGGTCGTTACAACCAATCACCTTCGACCATCAGGATTACTCTAGAAGTATCCGGAACGCGGGCAGGACTGCCATGGTATTCGATCCGATAATTGACGGACTCCACTTTACAAAAGTCCTAATGGACGGCGGAAGTGATCTAAACCTGCTATACCAGGACACAGTCCGCACAATGGGGATAAACCCAACAAAAATTTGCCATGGCAACACTTCCTTTCAAGGGGTAACGCCAGGCCCAAATACCCATTGTATGGGTTCTCTCCTACTAGAAGTTATGTTCGGCTTCCCCGACAACTTACGCCGCGAAAAGCTAAACTTTCACATCGCCCCATTCACAAGTACCTATCAAGCACTACTGGGACGCGACGCTTTCGCCCACTTTAACGCAATACCGCATTATGCATCCATTACGCTTAAAATGCCTGGTCCACGAGGCATCATCTCATTAAAGGGAAATATCGAGTGTTCCTCGAGCGCGGAATACTGTGCGGCTGCCTTGACAGCCACACACTAAACCAGCTTTCCTAGTTAAAGCAACTAAACAGGTCATTCAGACCCCCGGACATGGCTAGACAAGTACGGCGTAAACATGCAAAGGCTTATTAGCAGCACACCCCCGTACAAGGGGCTCCGCGCGTATACAACAAGAGACAATCAAGCTCAATCCTACCCATTTCCCGAACTATACTTTGTTTATTTAATATAACATAAAGTGTCGCACGATTGTTTTTGAACTAAGTTCCTTTCTTTTATAGATGAGCACCGTGCTACACCCGCCCAGGATACGGCACAACGGAGACACAGGCGCAGACGTGCAGTAGGGACCCCTCCCAAGGATTCTTTTCAGATTAAGACCCTGCGTAAACCTTTTTCACTATCTCTTGTTGATACCATCCCCCGGTTTCTTTCCATAACCGAGGAGGAGGCTGGCGTCTTGGCATTTGGCCATGTCAGATTTTTGCACGTACCTGGACACCAGGGGCTTCTTATCAAGGGCGTTGTTCAGCCCGTTTTCATAAAGACCGAACACCTTAGGGAGTGTTCGGCGTCGCGAGTTTGGCCTTATATGCATCAGCTCCGAATCATGTCTTTGGTCAAATGATGGGTTTGCCCGGCTCCTGTGTTTTGCTGCCTTGCGTTCCGCTCTATCGGCTAAGGCGGCACCAGGAGAACTACTGCGATTGTGCCCCAGTTCGGCCAGGCGAGCACCTCAGTAGAGAAAGCCGAAAATTGACTGTCATGATATAGCGCAAGACTGGTCAACCACTCGATGACCCGCCGGAATCTTTAGAATTCCTCTGCATTAACGAAGGGCCGTTTCTCGGTCAGGCACATACGCGCCCCGAATTCGGGTGAGCGTGGTGCCCCTAGGGGCTATATCGTAGCTCCACCATCAAACTCCTCTGGCTAAGTGAAAGTGATAAAGCATTATAGTCCGGTTGCCTAGTTCTCTACGCTGTCACCTCCTTTATAGGACCAAGACGTTGGATCAAGTGTGAAAATGCACTTTTGCGAACACCCCCGCATTATATGCGTGGGGGCTACAGCCGAAGACTGCCATCTTTCAAGTTATATACGCATATACATCAATGGCCGCACAAGAGGTATTCTAATTCTTGAAAGCGCAAGTATAAAAAGCTTTTATATCCCATCAAAACATTGTTTCACAATGACACACGTTATTCATACATAACATCCTTCGAGCACTGCGTCTCTATTAAATGAGCGCCCTGCAGAACCTCCTGAAAATAGTGCTTGGCAGGTACTAGGCTTTTGTCCGAATCTTGGGATGCAACATCACTGGCCTTCATATCCGCCTAGTATGTCTTGACACGGGCAAGAGCCATCTGTGCACCCTCTATGCACGCTGACTTCTTCATTGCATTAATATGTGTCACCGCACCAAGGAACTGCTGCACCAAGCTAAAATAATTGTTCGGCTCGGGCCTTTTCGGCCATAGGTGACTCATGACATGATTCATGGCGAGTCCGGATAACTTATTCAGCTCCGCCCATGCAGCCAACCGATTGGATACTGAAAGTGGGCGCTCTGGATTGTGGAACTGCGACCAAAAGAGCTTCTCCACTTTGCGGTCATTTTGATCGCGGAAGTGTTCTGCCTCGTCCGTGGCACACGCCGCCACGTCCAGGTAAGTGTTGGCCCCACTCCACTTCCGGTCCAAGGGAGCATATCTAGGATCCCCAAACTTCATCCGCAGCATATAGGGCTTCCCAGCCGTGATATCTCCGGCCTGACGTAGCTCCTCCTTCATAGCTCTCATCGCAGAGCGAATGTCCTTGACCTCGGCAGTGACCTTTTCTAGGTCCTTCTGTGCCACTCGATCTTCTTTTTCAAGAAGCTTGTAGCGGTCGGCAACATTCTTCAACTTTTCAGCCATCTTGGCCATTTCCTTCTTGCTTTGGCAGTGAGCAGCCTGTTCGGCTTTCAGCTCTTCAGCCGCCTTTAAGGCAGCCGCATCGCTTTTCCTGGCCTGCTCCTTGGCTCGGGCAAGTTCCGCCCGAAGGTTCTCCATGGCAGCGGCACCATCTGCATCAAGCACATATATTGTAAGGTACGGGCATCAAGCTCCTCTTACCAGGTGTCTTCGGAGAAATTATATACCTTGTGCCTCGTCAAGCCGCTTGTTGACAAGCACGATGTCGGCATCTGCCACGTCAAGCTACCGCTTTAGCTCGACGAATTCATCAATCCGGCCAGCTACCAGACACTTCGCCGCCTATATAAGAAAGGTGCAATATTATACCTGGGATTATGATCCTCGATGCGCCATCCCTTTTTGACAATGCACCGAGTCTCAGGGGCTACTATCTACACAGGGCGCATTTTATATATGTGGATTTGTCAAAAGGTACATCATTTCACGTACCTCAAAACCCGTCAGAAACTCCTGGCGGCCTCGTACAATCCGCTTTCCGCGGATGAAGTCCTTCCAATCACCGTATCCATCAACGCACGGTGCTCTTCTGAGATAGATGCTCGTCCGAGCAGATCCTTCAGCTCCTCCGACCGCGCACCGGGCGGTGTCGGACTCGTCCGCTGGCCTTCTTTGAAGGCCGGACACGGAGGGCCTTGGGGGGCCATATGATTGCTCTCCGGCACGGACGGATTCGGAGAAACCCTCCATGACGACACCTCATGGTCGCGCGCCTCGCGAGGCGATACGGTAGGGGGAGGCGTTCCGCTCTCCATCATCTCCGGACGAAGATCCCCTGAAGATGAGCTCTGCTGAGAAGGGCGGAGACCCAAACTGCAAGGTAGAATTTCGGTTATCTTCCTCAGAAATTGAACGGGGATATCTCTCATTTTAAAACCCCCCTCTTTACTTACAGCTCAGTGGAGGGATGATCCCTTGGGGACACAATGCGGCCGAGGCACCTCCCGGTGCCAGACCCTCCGACGAACATTTCTTCCCCCGCTTTGAGGCCATTGCCTCCGAGTCTTCAGAGGCGGTCCTCTTCTTTCCCTGGTTGGAGGAATTCTCGATTCCTCCTTCCCTGACAGCCTCCTTCGGGGAGGCGGTAGCTTCCTTGTCCCCCTCTTTGCCTTCTTCCAAAGGCGCAACCTCCAGCATCCTGGTTAACATGGGATCCAGCGTAGTCTCGGGGAGGGGAGCCGGACACCTAATCAGTTTTGCTTTCGCTATCCACTCCTGCTTAAGGGACAACTCTTTTAAGGGCAAGTTTATGACAAATATGTGTATGGCAAGTCCGGGTATAGGGCTACTTACTTGAGCGTCCGGACGATTGCAGCTCAAACCGGCGTCCTCAGATGAATCCAGACACATTGCTTGTGATCCGAAGAACAAATTGTACATCTCCATGGGCGTCGCGCCCACAAAATATTGGGGGGCTCGTGGTCCTTCCGGATTAAACTCCCACAGGCGGAGGGGGCGGCGTTTGCAGGGCAGGATGTGGCGAATCAACATAACCTGCGTCACTACGGCCAGATTGATATCTCTTTCTAGGAGATCTCGAACGCGGCCGTGTAACAAGGGCACGTCCTTGGATGGCCCCCAGTTTAGCCCTTTATTGACCCATGATGCTAGCTGTGGTGGGGGACCCGAGCGAAAAGTAGGTGGAGCCACCCACTTGGTGCCCCTGGGAGCGGTAATATAAAACCACTCTCGTTGCCATAAGCTGAACTCCTCTTGAAAAGAGCCCTCGGGCCATGGAGCGTCGGCAATCTTGCTTATAATAGCACCTCCGCACTCCGCGTGCTGCCCCTCAATCATCTTCGGCTCTACTTTGAAGGTTTTGAGCCACAATCCAAAGTGAGGAGTAATATGGAGGAAGGCCTCGCACGCGACAATGAATGATGAGATATGGAGGATGGACTCCGGAGCTAAGTCGTGAAATTCCAGCCCGTAATAAAACATGAGCCCCCTCACGAAGGGGTCGATCGGGAAGCCTAGCCCCCAAAGGAAGTGAGACACAAACACCACGCTCTCGCCGGGCTTGGGAGTGGGAATGACCTGCCCTTGGGCGGGCAGCCTATGCGGGATTTCGCCGGTAAGATACCTGGCATCTCTTAACTTTAACACGTCTTCTTCTGTAACGGAGGAAGGCATCCACCGGCCTTGAAGGTCGGAGCCGGACATCGTCAGAAGTCCGAAGCGCCTGAATCTGAAGCTTTGGGTGTTGGAACTCGAGGTAGGAGGCGGATTTGATTGAGATTGAAAGAAAGGGAGTCGAGCCTTGGTCTCTTTATAAAGGGGTTGAATACCAAGAGCCCTCCCCGTGACTGTTCGGGACTCACCTTCGCTTGAGAAGACATACCTGTAACGCCCCGAGACCGACGCTCCAGAAGACTTCCAGCTATTCCGAGTTTTGCCGTGCGATTTATTTTTTGTTTGTTGCATTTCATCATGTCATCTCTTGCATTGCATCATGTCATCATGCCAGCATGTCTTTTAATTTTTAAAACCTCAACTAAATAACTTGCATAGATCTTTTGATCTATTTAAATCGAGGGAATTCACATGGTGATTTCTCTTTATAACATATCCTCCTAATATTTATGGAGCTATTATAAATATTCCATTAGTTTGGAATTAACCGTAACACACTTGCAAAATTCCCATGCCCTTTCTACTTCAAGTGTGGTCCCCAAACTTTGCCAACAATTCTTACCTCTTTTATCGAGGCTCCTCCTAAATTCTTAACATTTTTGGACTCTTCCAAAATGTTATCCTAGTCCATACCATTCGAATTAAATTCAATGGTTTTGGATTTAAATCTTTCAATCATGCCTCTTTTTATTTTCCTGGATCGAGCTCTTTTTTGCGAGTTCGGGAAAATAATCCCCATGTGCAAAATCTTTCCCTAACCCTCTCTTTCTTTTCCTCTCTCGATTTCCTTTCTGCTAGAAAATTAGAGGGAGAGAGAAGAGAGCCAGCCCAGCCGGCCTCTTAGGCCCGACCAACTAAGCCGGCCCATAGGCCCAGCCGCGCCCCGCTGTTAACCCTAGCTACCCCAACCCTCGTCCTCTCAATCTCTCCCGATCTCCTCCCTCACGCCGCCATCTTCCTCTCCTCGTTCCCCTCTGCTGCCACCCACGCACACCCATCGCCCGATCCCCGCCTCCCTCTCATCTCCTCCCTCGCGCTGCCTCCCACAGAGAAAGAGAGAGGAGCAGAGCCTCGCGGCCGACCCCCTCGTCGAGGCCATGGCCGCCGCCCCGCGCCTTCTTGCCTCTGCGCCTAGCTCCCTCCTGCCGCCGGTGCCTCTTCCTGGCCGGATCCGCCGCCGGCTCGGCCTCCCTCAAGCGCCAAGACACGTCCTCTGCATCGCCAGCCGCCGACGCCGTTTAGATCGGGTCGTCCCCGACCTCCACGGCCCTGGCCTCCTCCCCGTGCCCGAACCTCCATGGCGCCGCCACCCCAAGCTCTGGCACCGGTCGCCTCAACCTCCAGGTCCAACGACGTCCTTGAGATCCGCATCGGTGTCCAGTCTCGTCCCCGACCTCGTCGGGCCTCCACCTCCTCCCCGCGGCTCTGCCCGTCCATGCTGCCCATGAGCCCCGGCGGCCCCTTTGCTCTGTTGCACGCCCATGGCATCTCACCGCTCAAGCCTTGCCTCGGACCCTGCTGCCTTTGGGCGCTATTGGTTTGTTTGGCCATCATGGTCATGCTGCTGCGCATGCCAAGTACGACTACATCGCGGTGATACGTGAACGACTACATGGCTACGACAAGTGTACCTCTACATCCTGGAATCGCTAAGTACCGCACCGAAACGCAAGTACAACAAGGAATCCCGAAGGACTTGGATGCGCCAAGTTCCTCTCCGACACGAGTACAACTACCGTCGCCGTGTACCACTACTTCGACTACCGTCGCCACATGAACAACTACTTCCCATGACGACTCGTGAATGACTACTTCCTCTACTTTGTACCGAACCTGAACCGCTCCGAAAATGCACGCTTCAAAGGTATAACCGCCGAGACGATGACCCGTGGGAACCCGGTAGTCGGGAGCCCTCCACCATCTCTAGCATGTTCCGCACATCCGCACGCTTCCTTTTTGCACCGGTATCTCCATGAGCTATCGGAACCGATATGTTGCGTGGCACCATTTCCGTTTCACCGCCTGGCACCCTTTTTGTTCCGCCATGGTGACCAAATGCTTGATAACATGCTCATGTCAACATTTTCTTAAAAATTGCATAAAACGTGAATATGTCATCCGCATCATGATAACAACATTTAAAATGTTTAAAATTGTTGTTTGCGTTAAATTGCTAAATAACATGTGGGGATTTACCGGGATTGTTGTTTCTTGTTTCCGGCCTCACTTAAACTTGCCTAAATAGTTAGCTCAATTATGTTTCACCTTTTGCCATGTTTAACAACATTTAATATTGTTGTGTACCTAAACGAGAGCGAACTAAATAACTCGAATGTGGTGTTTCGTCAATATGCAACTCGTTGCATATTGAGCTCCACTTAACTTGTAGTATTGTTTGTTGCACTTTGCCATGCTTCGCCATGCTTTTAAACCGGACATGCATCATACTTGATTGTGCATCGTGCCATGTTTATGCTTGTGTGTTTACCATGTTGTTTGTTTCTTTCCGGTGTTGCTTCTTAGTTCCGGTAATGTTGCGATTGTGAGGATTCGTTCGACTACTCCCATTTGTCTTCTTCATGGACTCGTTCTTCTTCCTTGCGGGATTTCAGGCAAGATGACCGTCACCTTGGATCTCATTACTATCATTGCTATGCTAGTTGATTCGTTCTATCGCTTTGCTGCGCCACCTATCATTTGCTCTTCAAGCCTCCCTATTTGCCATGTCAGCCTCTAACCTTTTCACCCTTCCTAGCAAACTGTTGCTTGGCTTTGTTACCACTTTTGCTCAGCCCCTCTTATAGCGTTGTTAGTTGCAGGTGAAGTTAAAGATTACTCCATGGTGGACAGCATTATGTTGGGATATCACAATATCTCTTATATTATTAATGCATCTATATACTTGGTAAAGGGTGGAAGGCTCGGCCTTATGCCTGGTGTTTTGTTCCACTCTTTCCGCCCTAGTTTCCGTCATACCGGTGTTATGTTCCCGGATTTTGCGTTCCTTACGCGGTTGGGTGATTTACAGGACCCCCTTGACAGTTTGCTTTGAATAAAACTCCTCCAGCAAGGCCCAACCTTGGTTTTACCATTTGCCTCACCACCACCTACTTTTCCCTTGGAAGTCGCGCTCTCAAGGGTCATCTTTATTTAGCCCCCCCGGGCCAGTGCTTCTCTAAGTGCTGATCCGAACTAGAGCCCTTTGCAGCGCCCCCTCAGGGAAACTTGAGGTCTGGTTTTAGTTGTACGGATTGCTCATCCGGTGTTGCCCTGAGAACGAGATATGTGCAGGTCCTATCGGGATTGTCGGTGCATCGGGCGGTCTTGCTGGTCTTGTTTTACCATTGTCGAAATGTCTTGTAAACCGGGATTCCGAGCCTGATCGGGTCTTCCTGGGAGAAGGTATATCCTTCGTTGATCGCGAGAGCTTATCATGGGCTAAGTTGGGACACCTCTGCAGGGTATAAACTTTCGAAAGCCGTGCCCACGGTTATGGGCAGATGGGAATTTGTTAATGTCCGGTTGTAGATAACTTGACACCAGATTCGAATTAAAACGCATCAACCGCGTGTGTAGCCGTGATGGTCTCTTTTTGGCGGAGTCCGGGAAGTGAACACGGTTTTTGGGTTATGTCTGACATAAGTAGGAGTTCAGGATCACTTCTTGATCATTGCTAGCTTCACGATCGTTCCATTTGCTCTCTTCTCGCTCTTACTTGCGTATGTTAGCCACCATATCATGCTTAGTCGCTGCTGCAACCTCACCACTTTACCCCTTCCTTTCCCTTTAAGCTCTGCTAGTCTTGATACCCATGGTAATGGGATTGCTGAGTCCTCATGGCCCACAGATTACTACAACAACAGTTGCAGGTACAGGTTATGCGATGTTCATGACGCGAGAGCGATGTTTGCTTGTTTTGGAGTTCTTCTTCTGCTTCTTCTTCGATCACGGGATAGGTTCCAGGTCGGCAGCCTGGGCTAGCAGGGTGGATGTCATTTGAGCTTCTGTTTGTGTTTCATCTGTAGTTGGATGTTGATCTTATGGATGATGTATTGTTGTATTTGTGTGGCATTGTATGCCTTATGTATGTATCCCCATCTATTATGTAATGTTGATGTAATGATATCCACCTTGCAAAAGCATTTCAATATGCGGGTCTATCCTTGGTGGGACCTTCGAGTTCCTTTTGGATAGGGTCGCATATTGGGCGTGACAAGTTGGTATCAGAGCCTCGACCGACCATAGGAGCCCCCTTGATTGTTGGCCGTTGTTGAGTCTAGAAGCAAACTATTTCGAGTCTTAGGATTATATATATCGGAGAGTAGGATTCTTTTTACTCCTCAGCCCCCTCCGTCGCTCTGGTGAGGACTCCTGACGTAGATGTTTTGTCTTTCCTCTCTTCAAATTTCACTAATTTTTTTTAGGATCACGCGGGTATCTTGGAATCGTTTCGATGGTTTTGTGACGAGAACATTGTTCTTGGTGCCTCCTGTATTTTATGTGGCAGTGACCCGAGGAGTTGAGCTCCGAGGTGTTGTCCTCACAATTTTATCATTGCAGTTCTGGAATACCTGAGTTTTGCCGACATCGAAAATCTCTTTTATGCAGTTGTTGGTGAGATAACCTCGACGCCACCCAGTACTGGGGAGTTCGGGAGTATCGCCATAGCTCGTATAACGGATGCTTTTCGAAGGTTGAGGTACACGATTTCCGGAGTTTACTTGGTTATGTGTTGATGGATGGATACAACTGGATGTAGGGATTGTTAGTTTGCGTGAGATATATTGCTTCCCCTGTATCCCCAACACCAGATTGCATAACCACAAAGTTTCGGGAGTTTTATAGGTTGGAATTCAAGTAGCTCCTAGAATATCTTTCCGACAGATGCATGATATGGGATTGGGTAAATCTCTATCATATGTATTTGTTCCGGCTTATTCTGCAAGCCAATCCTTTGTTTTTTGTGGTATTCGAGTTGCTTCGAAGTCAAATGTTGAATCCATACCTTTCCTAAATGGTGTTCTCATATTACTATGTGAATACTAATCCTTTTGATCATTGAGGTTGTCATGTTAATTCTTTTCCAACCGGTGTGCTTCTCTTCAAGTGGATCCGATCATTTTCAACATCCGCAAGATCAATTCTAAGTTTTCTCAACGGTGTTCGTTCCATCTTCCCCAAGTTGCCTTTGTTTTCCCGCCCTCCCACCCTTTTCTTCAAGGACTAGTTTATTTTAATCAAGTATCCATTTATTCATGTGAAGTCACTTCACTCTTTTCAATCAATGTTCTGATCCGGTGATCCCTCGTGAAGATGCTCACGAGCTTCAAGTTCATCATCCTTCGTTCTTTTTTCTTCTCCGGTGGATCCAATTCAAGCTTTCAATGTTGATCATATTCCTTTCCTCGTGTCAAATGCTTTCTCATGCCGGTGCACCTCTCAATCACTCACCTCTTGCTATTCATTTGTTCCAGAGTGTTGAAGATATCTCAGAAGAATCATGTTTCCATTCTTAATCCGTTCAAGTTATTTTGAGGCTCTTATCTCATTCAAGCCATTTAATTCAACCGGTGCAATATCTCTTTAAATCAGTTCAACGGTGTTTTATTTTGAGTGGGCCCTAACCCACTGGTCTTTTTCCAAGATCTTACCTGACTCTTCTAATTTATCAGGAGCGATTCCCAAAGTTTGTCGAAGTTTGACGTAAGAATGAATTTCCATCAGTCAGATGTCTTCTTCAAGATCGCTTTCAAATTCTTTTGATCGTTGGTTCAACCTTTCTATTCTTCATCCTGGAGTGTCTCAACAATTTTGGGGGTTCTCGTCATCATCATTCTCACCATGTGAAGACTGAAGAAGTGTTTCCTCTAAATCTTGTCCCTTCTCTCGAAGATTCATGGTTCTAGCTTTATGCCATCCTCTCATAATTGTTTTTGATTGTGAGAATTCTTTTCACCCATCCGACGCATTTCAGGAGTTTCTTTCCTTTCTCGATCACCCGAAGGCCATCATTTCTGAATATTACTCATTCTCAGCTTTCAGCTCTCATTCTCAAATTCTTCCGGTGCATCATTCAAATATCCTCTAATCAGTTCATGATCTCTTTGTTCTCATGTATCTAAATCCCCTCAAGTATCTTCATTCGTTTTCCAACTCTTCCCGGTGAATTGTGCCTTTGCTACTTTCATTTTCAATTCTTACGGTGGTTCGTTCAAGATTCTTTTCTTTGATTATCATATTAATTCATTCGTTCTTTTCAATCCTACCGGTGGTTCCATCAATACCTTCTGAAGTTTGCGCTATCTCTATCCTTAATCCCTCAAGAAGAATAAGTAGTATGCCAAATCTGTTGCTTGTCATCAATTTAAATTGGTGAAGGATACTCATAACGTAATTCTTATTATTGTTTCATCCAAGTGATCTAGTTTCTTCTTTCCAGAGTTATTCATCATGTCTCATTTCTCGGTTCGAGATGCTTCATCTTTTCTTTTCCGGAGTTCCAAGTTTTCCGCATTATCTTGTCGCGAAGCTCCATCTAAATCATCGCAAGGCTTCACCTTGCGTTTTCAACTTCTCTTTGTTTTTATCATCCTTTTATTACCGGAGTTCTTCATGGAGGCTCTACATGGTGGTTCGTCAAGGATTCTTTCATTCTTCAATTCTTCCTCAAGTTTTCTCTCAAAGTTATGATCCGCCAAGCTATACTCAAAATTAAACATGGTGCTCAACACATGTTTTGTTCTGAGAAGTTCAAGCATTCTTCATCTTGCATTCCGAAGTGCAATTCTCTCAATCAATATCTTTTGAGGTGGTGTTATGTCCTTCTTGATAATTTCCATTCATGTTTCATGATTCACATGTTGTCAAGAATGAGGTATTTTAAGTCCATCAATCTCTTCGTTGGAGTTATCTTGGTAGAGATTTCACCTACAACCATCCCTAAGGAATGTTGCTATTGTGGTGCTTAACAATGATCCAAGTTATCTCTTTATCATCTTGGTGGAAGAAGTTTTTCATCTCTTTGGTGCTCTCAATCAAATCAATTATTTCCGTTAGTGGCCGTTTGTCACCTCATAATTTTGAGATGTTTCCATAAGCCCACTACAATTTTATTCTTTTCGTTTCGTTGTTGGTTTTCCAACAACTCCGTTCAATCCTTCTTTTTAAAGATGCTCTCTCAAATTCATTTGAGGTAGTACATGTTGTTTTCTTCTCCATTCTTTTATTCCAATGATCTATCTTCTATTCTTTCTTCCGGAGGCATTGTGATGTTTCTCTCGTTGACCCATCATCTCGTTTTGTCAAGATCATGTTATTTTCTTGCTCATCCATTTAACCGAAGTGTTGTGTTCTCATTCAAGTTCTTTCATCTTATTAAGTTTTGCCTCCCTTTTCAACCTTAGTGCTGTCTGAAATCCTTCTTACCCATTGTGCCATTCTTTCAATAGTTCCGGACGCAGTGTGTTGTTGATTTCATCAAGTATCATCCCATCTTCTCAAGCTCATGTTCTATTCCATCCATGTTCAACCAGAGTGCTGCCCGAATTCTTCCTCTCCCATCTTGTTTTAACCGCAGTGGTTTTGAATTCTATCTTGTCCATTAAACTCTTGATTCATGTATTTGTAACCTTCAAGTTCTCGTAATACTCCTTGTTCATCTTTTCTAACGGATTTTTTGCAATCTCGTTCATCTTTGTTGTACTCTTTCTTTTAAATTGCTGAACCTCTCAAGGTTCGTGGTTTCACTCGTTCGTCAAAGTAGCAACTTAGTTTTACATCTTATCTTCCTCTTCCGTTTCTCTCCGGTGCCATCCTAGATCTCGGGACGAGATCCTCTTGTAGTGGTGGAGTGTTGTAACGCCCCGAGACCGACGCTCCAGAAGACTTCCAGCTATTCCGAGTTTTGCCGTGCGATTTATTTTTTGTTTGTTGCATTTCATCATGTCATCTCTTGCATTGCATCATGTCATCATGCCAGCATGTCTTTTAATTTTTAAAACCTCAACTAAATAAATTGCATAGATCTTTTGATCTACTTAAATCGAGAGAATTCACATGGTGATTTCTCTTTATAACATATCCTCCTAATATTTATGGAGCTATTATAAATATTCCATTAGTTTGGAATTAACCGTAACACACTTGCAAAATTCCCATGCCCTTTCTAGTTCAAGTGTGGTCCCCAAACTTTGCCAACAATTCTTACCTCTTTTATCGAGGCTCCTCCTAAATTCTTAACATTTTTGGACTCTTCCAAAATGTTATCCTAGTCCATACCATTCGAATTAAATTCAATGGTTTTGGATTTAAATCTTTCAATCATGCCTCTTTTATTTTCCTGGATCGAGCTCTATTTTGCGAGTTCGGGAAAATAATCCCCATGCACAAAATCTTTCCCTAACCCTCTCTTTCTTTTCCCCTCTCCATTTCTTTTCTGCTAGAAAATTAGAGGGAGAGATAAGAGAGCCAGCCCAGCAGGCCTCTTAGGCCCGACCAACTAAGCCGGCCCATAGGCCCAGCCGCGCCCCGCTGTTAACCCTAGCTACCCCAACCCTCGTCCTCTCGATCTCTCCCGATCTCCTCCCTCACGCCGCCATCTTCCTCTCCTCGTTCCCCTCTGCTGCCACCCACGCACACCCATCGCCCGATCCCCGCCTCCCTCTCATCTCCTCCCTCGCGCTGCCTCCCACAGAGAAAGAGAGATGAGCAGAGCCTCGCGGCCGACCCCCTCGTCGAGGCCATGGCCGCCGCCTCGCGCCTTCTTGCCTCTGCGCCTGGCTCCCTCCTGCCGCCGGCGCCTCTTCCTGGCCGGATCCGCCGCCGGCTCGGCCTCCCTCGAGCGCCAGGACGCATCCTCTGCATCGCTAGCCGCCGACACCGTTCAGATCGGGTCGTCCCCGACCTCCACGGCCCTGGCCTCCTCCCCGTGCCCGAACCTCCATGGCGCCGCCACCCCAAGCTCCGCCACCGGTCGCCTCAACCTCCAGGTCCAACGGCGTCCTTGAGATCTGCATCAGCATCTAGTCTCGTCCCCGACCTCGCCGGGCCTCCACCTCCGCCCTGCGCCTCTGCCCGTCCATGCTGCCCATGAGCCCCGGCTCCCCCTTTGCTCTGTTGCACGCCCATGGCATCTCACCGCTCAAGCCTTGCCTCGGACCCTGCTGCCTTCGGGCGCTATTGGTTTGTTTGGCCATCATGGTCATGCTGCTGCGGACGCCAAGTACGACTACATCACGGTGATACGTGAACGACTACACGGCTACGACAAGTGTACCTCTACATCCTGGAATCGCTAAGTACCGCACCGAAACGCAAGTTCAACAAGGAACCCCGAAGGACTTTGATGCGCCAAGTTCCTCTCCGACACGTGTACAACTACCGTCGCCGTGTACCACTACTTCCACTTCCGTTGCCACATGAACTACTACTTCCCACGACAACCCGTGAACGACTACTTCCTCTACTTTGTACCGAACCCGAACCGCTCCGAAAATGCACGCTTCAAAGGTATAACCGCCGAGACGATGACCCGTGGGAACCCGGTAGTCGGGAGCCCTCGACCATCTCTAGCATGTTCCGCACATCCGCATGCTTCCTTTTTGCACAGGTATCTTCATGAGCTATCGGAACCGATATGTTGCGTGGCACCATTTCTGTTTCACCGCCGTGGCACCCTTTTTGTTCCGCCATGGTGACCAAATGCTTCATAACATGCTCATGTCAACATTTTCTTAAAAATTGCATAAAACGTGAATATGTCATCCGCATCATGATAACAACATTTAAAATGTTTAAAATTGTTGTTTGCGTTAAATTGCTAAATAACATGTGGGGATTTATCGGGATTGTTGTTTCTTGTTTTCGGCCTCACTTAAACTTGCCTAAATAGTTAGCTCAATTATGTTTCACCTTTTGCCATGTTTAACAACATTTATATTGTTGTGTACCTAAACGAGGGCGAACTAAATAACTCGAATGTGGTGCTTCGTCAATATGCAACTCGTTGCATATTGAGCTCCACTTAACTTGTAGTATTGTTTGTTGCACTTTGCCATGCTTCGCCATGCTTTTAAATCGGACATGCATCATACTTGATTGTGCATCATGCCATGTTTATGCTTGTGTGTTTACCATGTTGTTTGTTTCTTTCCGGTGTTGCTTCTTTGTTCCAATAATGTTGCGATTGTGAGGATTCGTTCGACTACTCCCGTTCGTCTTCTTCATGGACTCGTTCTTCTTCCTTGCGGGATTTCAGGCAAGATGACCGTCACCTTGGATCTCATTACTATCATTGCTATGCTAGTTGCTTCGTTCCATCGCTTTGTTGCGCCACCTATCATTTGCTCTTCAAGCCTCCCTATTTGCCATGTCAGCCTCTAACCTTTTCACCCTTCCTAGCAAACCGTTGCTTGGCTTTGTTACCGCTTTTGCTCAGCCCCTCTTATAGCATTGTTAGTTGCAGGTGAAGTTGAAGATTGCTCCATGGTGGGCAGGATTATGTTGGGATATCACAATATCTCTTATATTATTAATGCATCTATATACTTGGTAAAGGGTGGAAGGCTCGGCCTTATGCCTGGTGTTTTGTTCCACTCTTGCCGCCCTAGTTTCCGTCATACCGGTGTTATGTTCCCGGATTTTGCGTTCCTTACGCGGTTGGGTGATTTATGGGACCCCCTTGACAGTTCCCTTTGAATAAAACTCCTCCAGCAAGGCCCAACCTTGGTTTTACCATTTGCCTCACCACCACCTACTTTTCCCTTGGAAGTCGCGCTCTCGAGGGTCATCTTTATATAGCCCCCCCGGGCCAGTGCTTCTCTAAGTGCTGGTCTGAACTAGAGCCCTTTGCAGCGCCCCCTCTGGTAAACTTGAGGTCTGGTTTTAGTTGTACGGATTGCTCATCCGGTGTTGCCCTGAGAACGAGATATGTGCAGCTCATATCGGGATTGTCGGTGCATCGGGCGGTCTTGCTAGTCTTGTTTTACCATTGTCGAAATGTCTTGTAAACTGGGATTCCGAGCCTGATCGGGTCTTCCTGGGAGAAGGTATATCCTTCGTTGATCGTGAGAGCTTATCATGGGCTAAGTTGGGACACCCCTGCAGGGTATAAACTTTCGAAAGCCATGCCCATGGTTATGGGCAGATGGGAATTTGTTAATGTCCGGTTGTAGATAAATTGACACCAGATCCGAATTAAAACGCATCAACCGCGTGTGTAGCCATGATGGTCTCTTTTCGGCGAAGTCCGGGAAGTGAACACGGTTTTTGGGTTATGTCTGACGTAAGTAGGAGTTCAGGATCACTTCTTGATCATTGCTAGCTTCACGACCGTTCCATTTGCTTTCTTCTCGCTCTTATTTGCGTATGTTAGCCACCATATCATGCTTAGTCACTGTTGCAACCTCACCACTTTACCACTTCTTTTCCCTTTAAGCTTTGCTAGTCTTGATACCCATGGTAATGGGATTGCTGAGTCCTCGTGGCTCACAGATTACTACAACAATAGTTGCAGGTACAGGTTATGCGATGTTCATGACGCGAGAGCGATGTTTGCTTGTTTTGGAGTTCTTCTTCTGCTTCTTCTTCGATCACGGGATAGGTTCCAGGTCGGCAGCCTGGGCTAGCAGGGTGGATGTCGTTTGAGCTTCTGTTTGTGTTTCATCCATAGTCGGATGTTGATCTTATGGATGATGTATTGTTGTATTTGTGTGGCATTGTATGCCTTATGTATGTATCCCCATCTATTATGTAATGTTGATGTAATGATATCCACCTTGCAAAAGCATTTCAATATGCGGGTCTATCCTTGGTGGGACCTTCGAGTTCCTTTTGGATAGGGTCGCATATTGGGCGTGACAATACCAACAGGCACGGTTGGGTTACCCACACCCGTATTGATGAGAATCCCAGAATACGGGGACACGATCTCTGCTTTGACAAGACGTACCAAGGAAACCGCCTCGCTAAACACGCTGAGGTGGGACAATAAAACAATTCGAATAAAGGCTTGGCCGTGGCATGATGTCAGGCTGCGGAATACGTGAGCAGAATAGATTTGTTCAAATATTATTCTCTCTATGGTGGTATGTGGAACTTATTTTGCAGAGCCGGACACTATCCTTGTGTTCAAACATCTTCTATGAAGTATTCAGAGGAGGAACCCGCCTTGCAATGCCGAAGACAATTGGCGCGCCGGACTCATCGTCATTGAAGCCTGGTTCAGGGGCTACTGAGGGAGTCCCGGATTGGGGGGTATCCGGATGACCGGACTATGACCTTTGGCCGGACTCCTGGACTATGAAGATACAAGATTGAAGACTGCGTCCCGTGTCCGGATGGGACATTCCTTGGGGTGAAAGGCAAGCTTGGTGATACGGATATGTAGATCTCCTCCCATTGTAACCGACTCTATGTCACCCTAGCCCTCTCCGGTGTCTATATAAACCGGAGGGTTTTGGTCCGTAGGACGAACAACAATCATACCATAGGCTAGCTTCTAGGGTTTAGCCTCTTTGATCTCGTGGTAGATCTACTCTTGTACTACCCATATCATCAATATTAATCAAGTAGGAGTAGGGTTTTACCTCCATCGAGAGGGCCCGAACCTGGGTAAAAACATCGTGTCCCATGTCTCCTGTTACCATCCGCCTAGACGCACAGTTCGGGACCCCCTACCCGAGATCCGCCGGTTTTGACACCGACACTCCCCATGAACGCGACGATGACGTTGTTTCTCCGTTCCGACCCAGCCATGTACACGAGTCCTGGCCGTACGTATGCGCGAGTAGGCATTCAAGACCCCGCTCATATGTACACATACGTGGCCGTATTTTCTTTCTTTCACCTTGGCCGTTGTACGTACGTGTACATGCTACGTGCGCGCCTCTACTACGACACGTGCGCGCCTCTACTACGACACGTGCGCGCCTCTACATGCACCAGTATGTACGTACACGTTCACGACCAGAATGAAAACGCTACGTACGCTTCGACCAGGTGGGTCTCGACTGTCAGGCACTTCCTTGCGTGCGAAGATGTAGCTGGTGGGTCCCAGCAGTCAAGGGGGCGAACCGTTTTTTTGGACGCACTTCCTTGCATGGGAAGATGTAGCTGGTGGGTCCCACCAGTCAGGGGGAAATGTTTTTTTTTGCAAAATACAATGGCCCGTCCGGTGGGTCCCAGCTATCACGTGGAGGAATCATTATTTTCCACGTAATAAGGAGGCACTTCCTTGCTGCGGCCGTGGACCCAGCTGTCAGCCTCTCCACGTACAGTCCACGTCCGATGGAAGTCGTTCCTTGACCATGTTGACCACGCCACGTCGAGAGCACCACGGCGGTGGACGACGGCGAGGCCTAGGAAGGGGAAGACGGGGAGCCGGGGAAGACGCGGCAGCGGAAGCCCGCGCGGAGAGGAGTACGAGGGTTCACTGGTTCGACTGCGGTGTGAGGCTGCCATCGCCGCAGGGCCTGGCCGGTAGTGGGAATAGTAGGGGGCGGTGAGGCCTCCATGGCAGCACAGCCGGCCATGGGAGGCAGGAGCGTGCGACACGACCGGTGCTGCTTTGGGCGGCTGGAGCAAGAAAACCAGAGGTTGAAGAAGCACTACGACCGTTGGATGGACATCGTACGGTCATAAGAGCTAGAATCGTTCATATTGACTAAAGTTGACAAAGGTCCCCATCCCAGTCAACTTAGTAGGCCCACAAGTCAGCCTCCCACCATGGTGGGTCCTAGCTAGCAGGGGGAGTATTCATTTTTTTGTGCATAATAAG
>NC_057810.1:537534892-537542223 GCF_018294505.1 Triticum aestivum | reverse complement strand
AGCTAAAAATACTCCCTCTATAAACAAATGTATTAGGGCATTTCTGACCAATTCCCTATCCGGCATTAGAGGAGTAAAAGTCGATTTTACTCCTCCAACGTGCACCTAACCGAACCCTAATTGGCTTTAGTGGAGGAAAAATTATCCTCCGAGCAGCATGCCCCGTCTATATTTACTCCACCGCTCGGCACTGGAGTAAAAATAATAATCACACTATCTTCCCCTCCTCTGCCTCTCCTCCCAATGGTCGGACGCGATGGCCGGAGGTCCCCGCCGCCGATCTGCGGCTTGGATCCGTGCCGCCATGCGAACCGCGTGTCCTCCGGCGCCGGATCCTGCCGCCGCCCCCTCTCCGGCCCGCCTCTCCGGCTCCCCTGACCACCCACCGTCGCGGCAGCCACAGAGGAGCTACCACGGCGTCCGGCAGTGAGGGTGGGGAACTTGGGTAGCCGAGATCATGGATAGGGAGACCCACAAACGCCATTGGTTTTCAAATTGTTCATAACTTTCAAAAATTATTCATATTTTTCAAAAAAAATAATTTTATTAATTGTTCCTGCTTTTCAAAAAACATTCAGAATTTTGAAAATGTGTTCGTATTTTTTCTAAAAAAATGTTCACAAAATTTTAAAAATTGGTTGCTACAGTAACCAAATTGGTACAGTATGTCTGCTGCGGTAAACGGTTTCGCTACAGTACACCACAGAAAACGGGCCCACTGCAGTGCTTCTATAGGAAAATGTTCATCTTTTTTTTTCTTATGATATTTCTTTTGTTTATTTCATAATTCATAAATTTCAAAATCTTCAAAATAGTTCATAATATCAAAAATGAAATTTAAAAATTGTGTTCATGTTTTGAAATTTGTGGTTTTCTGTTTAAAAAGATGTTCGGAATTTCAAAATTCTTAAATGTTCAAAAATAAATCAAAATCTTCAAACATTGTTCAGAAATTTTTTAAAGTATGTTTTTTCGAATTGTTTCACGTTTTTTTTAAAAGAAAATCGATTTTTTTCTAAAAAGTGATCACTTAAAAAACAGAATTTTGAAAATTGTTCCTAGTTGTCAAGAAATATTCGATAACTTTAAAAATGTTCATATTTTTAGAAATTGTTTGCGTTTGCAAAAAACTATTCACAAACTTAAGAAAATTGTGTATTTGCACTACTTTGACCCATACGTGCATGCTTATCCTTACAAGCCACAGCGATTGAGCGCGAGATTATCTTAGTTATTTAGATTAAACGTACATCAGCCTAGATATGCTTATATCATCACCCAAATATAGTTATTATTTCGCAAAGTGAGCTGTGGATGGAGGCGCAGTTTCCGCAATTGGCTGCCAACACTTTTTTTCTCGAATACGCACGAGTGTGTACTTTATATTAAAGAAAAAGGAGGGGTAAAGAGCCTCGTACAGCTGTTAATTACAAAGCGTTTGCACGCTTGCTCCACCCGGCTAGGCAGGTGTATCCACACACGACTAACTCCTCACACATGTCCACCTATCTAACTCCCCAAAGAACGCCGTCGTGTCGCACTTGAATAGTCTTGCCTTTTTCCATGTCTTCCCCTCCTCCTGCACACGTTGCAACACTCGCCTTATGGATGGAGTTGCCCCATCAAAGATGATTGCGTTTCTGTGCTTCCACAACTCCCACATCACAAGCATGAAGAGAGTTCTGACGTTTTTGTGGGCTGTTTTGTTCTTGACCTTGTCGGTGCACTAGTCTTGTAGCGAGCTGGGTCGTGCCATCACCCACTCAGACTTCCCCAAAGCCCGGCAGAGCACCGTCCACGCCTCTCTGGCGAAGACACAGTGCAACAGAATGTGTTGGATGGATTCTTCTTCTTGGTCGCAAAAAGGGCATGCCTCTTGGTGGTTCAATCCACGTCGGGCTAATCTGTCGGAGGTCCAACAACGGTTCCTAAGCGCCAACCATGTAAAGAAGCGGCACCGCATTGGCGCCCCAGAGTTCCATGTGAATGCAGCTGTCGAAATTCCTTCACGTCCCCAAAACTTGGCCTCATAAGCTGAGCGCGTGGAATGCTGCCCATTGTGCTCCCAGGACCATCTGATAGTGTCATCACATCCCGGCTGTAGATGTGTTGTCTGCACCCTTGACCACAATTGAAGGTACTCTTGTAGCATCGGTTCAGTGAGTTCCGGGCCTATGTCTCGTGCCCAGATGCCTTCCTCCAGAGCCTGTTGTACTGTACGCGAGGAGCAGGTGCGTTTGGCCACCATGTTGTGAAGGGCATGCGCAAGCTCTTGTATTCGCATTCCGTTCAGCCACCGGTCTTCCCAGAATAGAGTTGCTCTTCCATCTCCCACAGATACTCTAGCTGCCGCACGGAAAAGCTGCTTGGACTGTTCAGGCACCGGGATGGCGAACTCAGCCCATGGTTTGCTAGGGTCGGATCTTTGTAACCATGGCCATCGTGACTGCACAGCAACATTCAGCCAGCTCAAGTTAGGGATACCAAGTCCTCCTTCCCACTTCGGTGTGCACAACTGGTTCCATGCCACTTCACAATGACCACCATTCGCTTGTTCCTTTGCACACCATAGAAAGCCTCGACATATCTTGTTCATGGCCGTTATTGTTTTTTGTGGCAGGTCGAGCGCCATCATTGCATGGATCGGGATAGCGCACAAGACGGATTGCACCAGAGTTAGACGCCCACTTTTGGGCATGTATGCAGCTTTCCACTTCAGCAGCTGTCCTGCAAGCTTGTCCACGAGGGCACGGAGCTATGTCGCAGTTTGTTTCCGCAAAGTCAGAGGGAGGCCAAGGTATTTGCTAGGGTAACTACCCGCTGGACAGCCTAGGATTTGCACCACTCTGTTCAATATGTCGTCCGAGCAGTGAATAGGTAAGGCAGCACTCTTCGCCAAGTTGACACGCAGCCCAGAAGCATCCCCAAACACTTGCAGCAGCGATGCACAAACTTGCAAGTCCATAGCATCAGGCTTGAGGAAGATCATTACGTCATCCGCGAACATCGAGACATGCTGCTTCATACCCGTTCTTGCAAGGGGTGTAAGTGATCCACGCTCCACCGCGAGCTCAAACAAGCTTTGCAAAGGCTCCATTATCAGTAGGAAGAGCATTGGTGAAACTGTGTCGCCTTGTCGAAGTCCTTTCCTGTAATATATCGGCATCCCAGGGGTGCCATTCACCATGATTCTTGTGCTTGAGTTTGCTAGGATGTCGCACACCCATGAAATCCATCTATTGCCAAACCCCGTGTGTTTGAGCACCTCCACTAAGAATGGCCACTTAACGGAATCGAACGCTTTGGATATGTCGAGCTTGAGCATGATTGCAGTCTCTCGCAGGGCATGCAGACGTCGTTCCATGCACTGCACAAGCATGAAGTTGTCGTGGATGGACTTCCCCTTGATGAACGCGCTCTGGTGGTTGCCCACAAGCCTTGGTAGTTCTGGCGCCAATCTAGTCGAGAGTGTCTTCTCAAATATTTTCACCGCCCCATGCACAAGACTTATAGGCCTGAAGTCTTTGATATCCACTGCTCCATCCATCTTTGGGATTAGCATGATTATAGCCTTATTGATCGCCGGCCGCCCTCGCATATCACCACTGAAGAAAGCCTCCATGGCCCTCATTATGTCACCCTTGATAGTAGGCCAACAGACCGCATAAAACCTCCCTGTAAACCCATCCGGGCCGGGAGCCTTGTCAAGTGGCATTCCCTTGACCACCTTCTCTACCTCCTCCTCAGTGAATTGTTGTTCCAAGTGCGAGAGCTCCAGGGTGGGTAGCCGCATCGCGTCGAGGTTGATGGTGCATTCGTGCGGCTCGGTTTGCTCGAACAGATTTGCGTAGTAGCTATCCACCGCCTCCCCAATCTCCTCTTGGCCTGTGGCAACCACGGATCCGTGTTGTAGGGTGGAGATCATGTTTCTCCGCTGTCGGTGGCAGGCATGTTGGTGGAAGAAAGCGGTGCTAGCATCTCCTTCACGTAGCTGTAGAACTCTAGAGCGTTGGCGCGCAATCGTGCGCTCCAGGGAGCAAAGGCCCAGGAGTTTGCGATTGAGTAACTTACGAAGTTCATGCTCTTGTTGGGAAAGATCCCTTGTGTCCATGGCCTTGTCCAAACGTGCAATGATTTCAATGGCGATTGATATTTGGAGTTTAGTGTTGCCAACCCATCTATCACTCCACTTCTTGAGCTGCTTCACCGTTACCCTCAACTTCCTATCCAGGGTTGTATACGGATTGTCCGTACTGGGGACTGATCCCCATGCATCAGTCACCACTTGGTGAAATCCCTCCACCTTGGTCCAGAATGCTTCAAACTTGAAGCGTTTCCCCATGCCAAGTGCCGCTCGTAGATTTAGCAGTAATGGGCAGTGGTCTGATAGTGCCGAGCCAAGTGCATTTAAGTGGGAAGTCGGGTGCAATTCCTCCCAAGATGCAGTACAAAACACACGGTCGATCTTCTCAAGAGTTGGATGCTCTCTTTCATTGGACTAGGTGTAACGACGTCCATTTAGGTACATCTCTTTCAGCTCAAGAGTGTTCAACTTGGCCTTGAACTTCTCCATCATTCTCCTGTTTACCCTGTCGTTGCTCTTGTCCTCGGGGTCCACTAAGAGGTTGAAATCCCTGGCCACCATCCAAGGTCCCGTGTGTAGATCGCGTATGTCAGTGAGCTCTTGCAAAAACATGATCTTCTCATGATCTTCTTGCGGTCCGTAGACTCTTGTAACCCACCAGAGAGCATCCGGCTCCTCCACCGGTCGGGCAAGCTCGTGACTGTGCAGTCTATGTAACGGGGGTTCGACAAAGCTACCACCAAGTGGTCCCGGACTAAGATGATTCCACCACACATGCCCCTTGCAGGCAAATAGTAAAAATCCTCAAATTTATTGCCGAGGCAATGCCTCACCACCTCCGGGGTTACAACCTCTAGTTTTGTTTCCTGGATGCATATGATAGCTGTTGGGGAACGTAGTAATTTCAAAAAAATTCCTACGCACACGCAAGATCATGGTGATGGCATAGCAACGAGAGGGGAGAGTGTTCGTCCACGTACCCTCGTAGACCGTAAGCGGAAGCGTTATGACAACGCGGTTGATGTAGTCGTACGTCTTCACGATCCGACCGATCCAAGCACCGAACGTACGGCACCTCCGAGTTCAGCACACGTTCAGCTCGATGACGATCCCCAGGCTCCGATCCAGCAAAGCTTTGGGGAAGAGTTCCGTCAGCACGACGGCGTGGTGACGATGATGATGTTCTACCGGCGCAGGGCTTCGCCTAAACTCCGCGACGATATGACCGAGGTGGAATATGGTGGAGGGGGGCACCGCACACGGCTAAGGAACGATCCGTAGATCAACTTGTGTTGTTCTCCCTTGAGGTGCCCCCCTGCCCCCGTATATAAAGGAGCAAGGGGGAGGGGTTCGGCCGGCCAGGAGGGGCGCGCCAGGAGGAGTCCTACTCCCACCGGGAGTAGGACTCCCCCCTTCCTTGTTGGAGTAGGAGAGAAGGAAAGAGGGGGAGAGGAGGAAGGAAAAGGGGGCCGCACCCCTTGTCCAATTCGGACCAGAGGGGGGCTGCACACCTCCTTCCTTTCGGCCTCTCTCCTCTATTCCCGTATGGCCCAATAAGGCCCATATACTCCCCGGCGAATTCCGGTAACTCTCCGGTACTCCGAAAAATACCCGAATCACTCGGAACCTTTCCGAACTCCGAATATAGTCGTCCAATATATCGATCTTTACGTCTCGACCATTTTGAGACTCCTCGTCATGTCCCCGATCTCATCCAGGACTCCGAACTCCTTCGGTACATCAAAACTCTTAAACTCATAATATAATTGTCATCGAAACCTTAAGCGTGCGGACCCTACGGGTTCGAGAACAATGTAGACATGCCCTAGAACTATTCTCGGTCAATAACCAATAGCGGAACCTGGATGCTCATATTGGCTCCCACATATTCTACGAAGATCTTTATCGGTCAAACCGCATAACAACATACGTTGTTCCCTTTGTCATCGGTATGTTACTTGCCGAGATTCGATCGTCGGTATCCAATACCTAGTTCAATCTCGTTACCGGCAAGTCTCTTTACTCGTTACGTAATGCATCATCCCGCAACTAACTCATTAGTCACATTGCTGGCAAGGCTTATAGTGATGTGCATTACCGAGAGGGCCCAGAGATACCTCTCCGACAATCAGAGTGACAAAACCTAATCTCGAAATACGCCAACTCAACATGTACCTTCGGAGACACCTGTAGTATTCCTTTATAATCACCCAGTTACGTTGTGACGTTTGGTAGTACCCAAAGTGTTCCTCCGGTAAACGGGAGTTGCATAATTCTCATAGTTACAGGAACATGTATAAGTCATGAAGAAAGCAATAACAACATACTAAATGATCAAGTGCTAAGCTAACGGAATGGGTCAAGTCAATCACATCATTCTCCTAATGATGTGATCCTGTTAATCAAATGACAACTCTTTTGTCCATGGTTAGGAAACATAACCATCTTTGATAAACGAGCTAGTCAAGTAGAGGCATACTAGTGACACTATGTTTGTCTATGTATTCACACATTGTAACGCCCCAGATGTAACTTTCCCCATTTGTACTCCAACTCTTGCCGTTTCCGGTGTCAAGTTATATTTATTTCTCGGGTTCGGGTCCTTGTCTCCGTGTGTTGTTTTCGTTTTCATGCATCTCATACCATGTCATCACGGGCATTGCATTTGCATACATGTTCATCTCATGCATTCGATCATTTTCCCCGTTGTCCGTTTTGCATTCCGGCGCTTCGTTCTCCTCCGGTGGTCATTTCTACCTTTCTTTCTTGTGTGGGTTTTAAACATTTCCGGATTGGACCGAGTCTTGCCAAGCGGCCTTGGTTTACTACCGGTAGACCGCCTGTCAAGTTTCGGGTCATTTGGACTTCGTTTGATACTCCAACGGTTAACCGAGGGACCGAAAAGGCCTCGTTTGTGTTGCAGCCCAACACCCCCCAAATTTGGCCCAAAACCCACCAAACTCTGCTCCATGTCCTAGAGCGTTCGATCATGATCGTGTGGGCGAAAACCGCACCTCATTTGGACTCTCCTAGCTCCCTCTATGCCTATATATCCACCCCTCCGTTTTCGGATCTCTCCCTCTCCCCGAAACCCTAAAAAAAAACATCCCCGCCAGATCCGCGCCGACGGACGTGTCCGCCCCCGGCCGGACAACGTCCGCCGCCGCCCGCCTCAGCCAGCCGGGTCGCGCCACGTGGCCGGACCACTTCGCCGCGCCGCCGAAGCCCGCGGGCCCACGCGGGGCCC
>NC_057810.1:537524669-537533942 GCF_018294505.1 Triticum aestivum | reverse complement strand
TGACTTTTGTCCAGAAACCCTAGTTTTTTATGCGATGTTTGACTGCTCGTATCTCCGCAACCGTAGATCCGTTTTAGGCGTATGATATATCAAAATCGTCGCCTCGACATGTACATCATTTCATTCCATTTCATCATTTGCATTTGAGGTCATCTTGATACCCAAAATGCTGTTAGAAGGAGGCTTCGTGAGTTAAATTGCAGATCCGTTAGTTCATCATGCACTTTTGTCATTTTTGTCATGTTTAATTCGTGCATGATATGCCTGTGCCCCTTTGGGATGAATTGTGAAGCATTTTGTCTTCTTTCCAGAGGTGCCACCCATGCATTTTTAGGATGTGTGTGTTGTCTTGTGCAAGCTTGCGAAGAGAGGTACCTGAGATTGCAGATTTCAGGGACTTAGTGATTTTCACTAAGTCTGGGATATTTTAGTTCATGATGCTACATGTCCAGCTTGTTTCCTAATGATCCGAGCCTCTTTTGAGGATGATCAGTAAGGGAGTTTTGATATTTATGTCATGCTCTTTCCATCCATGTCTTTGTTGGCATTTGTGGAGTGCTCTAGGTTGACTCAATCGAGCTCAACTTTTGCTTCGTTGTTAATCTGGGCAGATCGTCAACTTGTTTGCGATTTCGCCGATGCTACCGTTACTGTTCCTTGCATGCTATGCCTTCGTTCTTGCCATGTGTAGCTAGAACTTTGTGCCTTCTTGCTGGTTATATGATTTCCTTGCCATGACTTGCACCGTAGTGAGTGCATCGAGCTCGTTTACATGCCTTCGTGAGTTAAATTTCAGCATGTCTCAGTTTTCACTAAGTCTGAAAACTGATTGTGTTCGAGCGATGTTCGTGAGCTCGGTAGGGTATTTTGTGAACCCTTTTGGCCCCAGGTCACTTTGGGTGTTTTATTAAGCTTGTTGAATAGCTCCATGCCATGTTCTTACTTGTCATGTTCAGGTTTTCTATCATGTTGTTTTGCTGCTCCGAAGAGAGCATCGTGATCTGAAATTTCAGACTAGTGTTAATTTCACTAAGTCTGAAATCTGTTTTGCATTTGCGTTTTAGCCATGCTTGTTTGAACCTCTTAATGGATGAATTTGCCTATGGCTCAGTGCTAGTGTTTTGTCAACCATCTTGTGTACATCACTGCCATGTATTTTGTTTTCATGTTTGGTGGCTGTAGCATGTTCATTTCGTTGCATTTAGATGCCTACTTGCTGCAAATCGCAGACCGGTGTCATATCTTAAAACGCTTGCCATTTCCAAACCGTAGCTCCGATTCCTTTGATCTTTATATCGTTTTCAAGCGATTTCATCCCCTCTATCCAGTGACACACTTGGTTTTCCAAGTTGATGCCAGGTTCATGCATTTCCTGTCATATCTTGCATTTTGCATCCCGCATCGCATCCCGCATAGCATATCGTCATTTCATCTTATTGCTTGGTCTTGTCCGTGATTGATTGGGTACTTGTTGCTTGTTTGTCATGTTGGGTAGAGCCGGGAGACGAGTTCGCTACCGAGGAGCCCGTTGAGTTTGCTTGTGAGGATCCCGTCAACTCGGACAACTGTGCAGGCAAGATGATCATACCCTCGAAATCACTACTATCTTTGCTATGCTAGTTTGCTCGCTCTTTTGCTTTGCCACTGCTATGATGCCTACCTTTTTGCTTGTCAGCCTCCCAATTGCCATGTTGATCCCCTAACCCACCATTGTCCTAGCAAACCGTTGATTGGCTATGTTACCGCTTTGCTCAGCCCTTCTTATAGCGTTGTTAGTTGCAGGTTAAGATTGGAGCCGTTCCTTGTTGGAACTTTTATTTACTCGTTGGGATATCACAATATATCTTACTTAATTAACGCATCTATATACTTGGTGAAGGGTGGAAGGCTCGGCCTTATGCCTGGTGTTTTGTTCCACTCTTGCCGCCCTAGTTTCCGTCATATCGGTGTTATGTTCCCGGATTTTGCGTTCCTTACACGGTTGGGCTATTATGGGAACCCCTTGACAGTTCGTCTTAAGTAAAGCTCTTCCAGCAATGCCCAACATTGGTTTTACCATTTGCCACCTAGCCTTTTCTTTCCCTTGGGTTCTGCAGACTCAAGGGTCATCATTATTTTACCCCCCCCCGGGCCAGTGCTCCTCTGAGTGTTGGTCCACCTGTCAGCTACCGGTGGCTACCAGGGGCAACTCTGGGCTGGCCTACCCGTACCTAGGACAATCTGAGTGTGCCCTGAGAAAGAGATATGTGCAGCTCCTATCGGGATTTGTCGGCACATTCGGGCGGTGTTGCTGGTTTAGTTTTACCCTGTCGAAATGTCTTGTTGTACCGGGATACCGAGTCTGATCGGAATGTCTCGGGTGGAGGTCTATTCCTTCATTGACCGTGAGAGCTTGTCATGGGCTAAGTTGGGACTCCCCTGCAGGGATTGAACTTTCGAAAGCCGTGCCCGCGGTTATGGGCAGATGGGAATTTGTTAACGTCCGGTTGTAGAAAACCCGAAGTTGACCTTGTTTAAAATACGTCAACCGCGTGTGTAACCGTGATGGTCTCTTTCCGGCGGGGCCCGGGAAGTGAACACGGTTGTTGGAGTTATGCTTGACGTAGGTAGTCCAGGATCACTTCTTGATCATACTTTTATCGATCGTGCTTCGCCTTCTCTTCTCGCTCTCTTTTGCGTATAAGTTAGCCACCATATATGCTAGTCGCCTGCTGCAGCTCCACCTATATTCGCCTTATCCATTCCCATGAGCTTAAATAGTTTTGATCGCGTGGGTGTGAGATTGCTGAGTCCCTGTGGCTCACAGATATTACAACTCCAGATGCAGGTCCAGGTGTTTCTGCTCCAGTTGACGATTACGAGCTCAAGTGGGAGTTCGATGAGGACTCTCAGCGTTACTATGTGTCTTTTCCGGATGATCAGTAGTGGTGCCTAGTTGGGGTTGTCGATTCAGGACCTTGTCGCATGTTGGGTTCTTTTCTATTTTGGCGCCGTAGTCGGGCCATGAGTGTTTGTTTGATGGATGTTATTTATGCACTCTGATGTGACGTGGCGAGTGTAAGCCAACTATGTTATCTCCCCCTTTTATTATATATTACATGGGATGTTGTAATGACTGCCTGACTTGCGACATTGCTTTCAATGCGGTTATGCCTCTAAGTCGTGCCTCGACACGTGGGAGCTATAGCCGCATCGAGGGCGTTACAAGTTGGTAATCAGAGCCATCCCCGACCTTAGGAGCCCCATTGCTTGATCGTTTTTAGCAGCCGAGTTGTGTCTAGAAAAATGTTTTGAGTCCTTAGGAATTATATATCGGAGAGCTTAGGAATTCTTTTTACTTCCCAGTCTCCTCATCGCTCTGGTAAGGCATCCTGACGTAGAGTTTGGACTCTTCTCTTCTCAAATTTCACTAATTTTTTTTTTAGGATCACGCGAGTATCTTGGTTTTGTTCCGATGGTTTTGTGACGAGAACATTGTTCTTGGTGCCTCCTGTCTTTAGGGGTTGTGGCAGTGTCCCGGGGAGTTGAGCTCCGAGGTGTTGTCGTCACAATTTTATCGTTGCAATTCTGGTATACTTGAGATATGTTCGCCGACATCGAAAATCTCCTTTATGCAGTTCGTTGGTGAGATAACCTCGACGCCACCCAGTACTGGGGCGGGAGTTCGGGAGTATCGCCATAACTTGTATAACGGATGCTTTTCGAAGGTTGAGGTAGATGGTTTCCGAAGTTTTCCTGGTTATGTGTTGAAGGATGGATACAGCTGGATGTAGGATTTGCTAGTTTGGGTGAGATATTGTGCTTCCCCTGTATCCCCAACACCTGATTGCATAACCAGAAAGGTTCGGGAATTTCATAGGTGGGAATTCTAGTAGCTCTAGTTCTTCTTCCACGGATATTGGTTTGAGATTGGGATTTCTTACCGATTATTCGTTCTTGATCGTACCTTGTTGTATTATTTCTCTACCTTAAATTCTTCGTGGCTTCTCAATTTATGGATATGTGACCATTTCAAGAGAAATTCATTCGTTCATTCTGTTCGGATGTGAAGACTATATGTTGCAATTTTTCATTCCGTTGGATTCAGCTTCTATATTGTTGTCTATCAATGTGCTAATGGTGGTCAACCTCTTCAGGATGGCTCCTCCAACGTGCACGACTCCGAATCCTAATCCGCCTCCACCTCCGCCTCCTCCGGAAGCATGGCAAGCTGTGATGGCCGCTACTAATGCAAACACACAGTTGATCATGCAAATCCTCCAAGAGCGCAATCAAGGTAGTCAAGGGAATCAAGGCCATAATCAGCACCACTTTGCTACTCTGAACCAGTTCCTTGCTAATGGCCCAAAGACGTTCAGCGGTTGTGTTGAGGCTACAGATGCTGACGATTGGCTAGTGGATCTGGGCAAGCATTTTGAATGCAGCAACGTCAGGCCTGAAGATTTTGTCAAGTTCGCTTCTTTCCAGCTCAAAGATCAGGCTGCAGAGTGGTTCCAGCAGTACAAGGATTCCAGAGGTGGACGTGTTATCACTTGGAACGATTTCCGTCAAGATTTCCGCGCTCATCACATCCCTCAAAGTGTGGTTGAGAGTAAGCGTCAGGAATTCCGCAATCTGAAGCAAGGCTCTTTGTCTGTCTATGACTACAATAAGTTGTTCCAGAAGCTCGCCCGTTTTGCCAAGCAGGATGTTCCTGATGAGAAGAGCATGATCTATCAGTTCAGGGGTGGTCTTCGTGAGGAAATTCAGCTCGCTCTTGTCCTCTTTGAGCCGTTGAGATACGATGAGTACTACAACATGGCACTGAAGCAAGAGGCTGCTCAGATGAGGTGTGATGCTTCGAGGAAGCGTGCCAGAGATGTTACTCCGTCTTCCTCTACTCAAGTGGTCAAGCAGCAGAAGTATTGGCTTCCTCCTCCTCCGTTCCGTCAGCCGTATCAGCAGAAGAGCAAAGGTGGCAGTGGTTTCTCCCACCCAACCAACCCAGGCTTTCAGAACAAATCTTCGTCTCAAGCGCCAAGATCGAGTGCTCCGTATCACCGTCCGCTTTCAGAGGTCACGTGCAACAAGTGCCAACAGAAGGGTCACTATGCCAACAAGTGTACCAACCAGAGGCGTCTTCCTCCTCCTCCTCCTGTCAGATCGGCAAGTACAGCTGTGGTCAAGCATAACCCCAAGTCCGCCAAGGTCAACTTGATGAATGCAGCTCAGGCAGAGGACTCGTCAGATGTGATCATGGGTAACCTTCCTGTTAATGATATTCCTGCAAAAGTTCTTTTTGACACTGGTGCATCGCATTGCTTCATCTCGAGACCGTTTACAAATAGGCATGAATTGGTCTCACAAGTTTTACCTAGTCCTTTAGAAGTTGTCTCTCCCGGTAAGCGCATGCAGGCTAACTCCATCGTTCCGGATGTTTCTATCACTCTGGGTGACTACAAGTTCTTGGCTTCTCCTACGGTTCTTGGCAACTCGGATATCGATCTTATTCTCGGGATGGACTGGCTCTCTAAGCATAGAGCTCAGCTTGATTGTGCAGCCAGGCAGATTCAACTGACTCATTCGTCTGAGGATGTCATTGTCTTTGCCGCTCGGGATAATACCATCCGGTTGTTTTCTCTCAATGAGAAGGGTGAATTGGATGCTATTTCGCAGATTCCGGTTGTTTGTGAGTATCAAGACGTCTTTCCAGAAGAGCTCCCAGGAATGCCTCCGCACCGGCCAGTTGAATTCGTTATTGAACTTGAGCCTGGCACGGAACCTGTGTGCAAACGTCCTTACAAGCTCGGACCTGAAGAGTTGAAGGAGCTGAAGAAACAACTCGATGAGCAAGAAAGATTGGGTCTCATTCGGCCTAGTACTTCTCCGTGGGGTTGTGGCGTTCTTTTTGTGAAGAAGAAGGATGGATCGAGTCGACTTTGTGTTGATTACCGTCCAGTAAACAAGAAGACCATAAAGAACAAATACCCACTTCCCAACATCAATGAGCTGTTCGAACAACTCAAGGGTGCTCAAGTATTCTCCAAGCTTGATCTCCGTATGGGTTATCATCAGATTCGTATTCGTGAGCAAGATATTCCCAAGACGGCGTTCAGAACAAGCTTTGGTTCATATGAATACACCGTCATGTCTTTTGGCCTCGCCAACGCTCCTCCGACGTTCTCTCGTATGATGAACTTCATCTTCAACCCCTACACCAATGAATTCGTTTTGGTCTATCTCGACGACATTCTGGTTTTCTCGAAGAACAAGGAAGATCATGCCAAGCACTTGCGTTTGGTTCTTGACAAGCTCAGAGAACATCAGTTCTACGCCAAGTTCTCCAAGTGTGAATTTTGGCTCGATGAGGTTCTTTATCTTGGTCATATCATCTCTGCCAAGGGTATTTCCGTGAATCCTGAGAAGGTGTCTGCAATTGTGAATTGGGAACCTCCTCAGAACGTGAAGCAACTCCGCAGTTTCCTCGGTCTCGCAAGCTATTGCAGAAGATTCGTTGAAAACTTTTCTAAGATCGCCAAGCCTCTCTCAAATCTTCTTCAGAAGCACGTCAAGTACGTTTGGTCTCCGGAGTGTGATATGGCTTTCAACACTTTGAAAGAGAAATTGATCACTGCTCCAGTTCTGACTCCGCCTGATGAAACCAAACCGTACGAGGTCTTTTGTGATGCCTCTCTCCAAGGTCTCGGTGCTGTACTGATGCAAGAGAAGAAAGTTGTTGCTTATACCTCTCGCCAGTTGAAACCTAATGAGAAGAACTACCCCACTCATGATCTCGAGTTGGCGGCAGTTGTGCATGCTTTGTTGACTTGGAGACATCTTCTATTGGGAAGGAAAGTGGATATTTTCACTGATCACAAGAGTCTCAAGTACATCTTCACTCAGCCTAATCTCAACCTCAGGCAGACTCGTTGGGTCGAAATGATTCAAGAGTACAATCCGAGTATCGAGTATACTCCAGGCAAGGCTAATGTGATTGCTGACGCTTTGAGCAGAAAAGCATATTGCAACAGTCTGATTCTCAAGCCTTATCAACCCGAGCTTTGTGAAGCTTTCCGCAAACTTAATCTGCAAGTTGTTCCTCAAGGTTTCCTCGCCAACCTTCAAGTCTCTCCTACCTTAGAAGACCAGATTCACCAAGCCCAACTTCTTGATGCTATGGTGAAAAAGGTGAAGATTGGTATTGCAAAGAGTCAGTCCAAGTACAAGTGCTACCGACTTGATGACAAGGACACTCTCTTCTTCGAGGATCGAATTGTTGTGCCCAAAGGTGAACTTCGTAAGGTGATCATGAACGAGGCTCACAACTCTCTCCTCTCCATCCACCCTGGTAGTACGAAGATGTATCAGGACCTCAAGCAAACTTATTGGTGGACTCGAATGAAGCGCGAGATCGCTCAATTCGTGAACGAGTGTGATGTCTGCAGAAGAGTGAAGGCAGAACACCAAAGGCCAGCAGGTCTCCTCCAACCTCTTGCCATTCCAGAATGGAAGTTTGACCACATTGAAATGGACTTCGTGACTGGGTTTCCAAAGTCCAAGCGTGGCAATGATGCTATATTTGTTGTCGTCGACAAGCTCACCAAAGTGGCTCACTTTCTGCCTATCAAAGAGTCGATCACTGCAGCTCAATTGGCGGAACTCTATACCTCTCGCATTGTCTCTCTGCACAGTATTCCTCAAGTGATATCTTCAGACCGTGGCAGCATCTTTACCTCCAAGTTTTGGGATTATTTTCAGAAGGCCATGGGCACCAACATCCGCTTCAGCACAGCGTTCCATCCTCAAACGAGCGGTCAAGTCGAGCGTGTCAATCAGATTCTTGAAGATATGCTCAGGGCTTGTGTGATTTCTTTCGGCATGAAGTGGGAAGATTGTCTTCCTTATGCTGAATTCTCTTACAACAACAGCTTTCAAGCAAGTTCGGGCAAGGCCCCTTTTGAAATTCTATATGGCAGGAAGTGCCGTACCCCTCTCAACTGGTCTGAAACCGGTGAACGTCAGCTGCTGGGTAATGACTTAATCACAGAAGCAGAAGAAATGTGCAAAGTCATTCGTGATAACCTCAAAGCAGCTCAATCCCGCCAGAAGTGCTACTATGATAGTAAGCACCGTGATCTGGTTTTCGAGATCGGAGATCATGTTTACCTCCGCGTCTCTCCCATGAAAGGTACTCGTCGCTTCGGTATCAAAGGGAAGCTTGCCCCTAGATACGTGGGACCTTTCAAGATTGTCAGCAAGAGAGGCGACCTCGCCTATCAACTCGAGCTTCCTTCAAACTTTGCAAATGTTCATGATGTGTTCCATGTCTCTCAGCTTCGAAAGTGCTTCAAGACTCCTGACCGCACCGTCAACTTCGAGGACATTGAGCTCCAAGAAGATCTCTCTTATCGTGAGCACCCAGTTGCTATTCTTGAAGAGACTGAACGCAAGACTCGCAACAAGTCAATCAAATTCCTCAAAGTTAAATGGTCTCACCATTCCGACCGTGAAGCCACCTGGGAACGCGAGGATCACCTCCGTTCTGAGTACCCGGAGTTCTTTCAGTCCTAGATCTCGGGACGAGATCTTTTCATAGTGGTGGAGTGTTGTAACGCCCCAGATGTAACTTTCCCCATTTGTACTCCAACTCTTGCCGTTTCCGGTGTCAAGTTATATTTATTTCTCGGGTTCGGGTCCTTGTCTCCGTGTGTTGTTTTCGTTTTCATGCATCTCATACCATGTCATCACGGGCATTGCATTTGCATACATGTTCATCTCATGCATTCGATCATTTTCCCCGTTGTCCGTTTTGCATTCCGGCGCTTCGTTCTCCTCCGGTGGTCATTTCTACCTTTCTTTCTTGTGTGGGGTTTAAACATTTCCGGATTGGACCGAGTCTTGCCAAGCGGCTTTGGTTTACTACCGGTAGATCGCCTGTCAAGTTTCGGGTCATTTGGACTTCGTTTGATACTCCAACGGTTAACCGAGGGACCGAAAAGGCCTCGTTTGTGTTGCAGCCCAACACCCCCCAAATTTGGCCCAAAACCCACCAAACTCTGCTCCATGTCCTAGAGCGTTCGATCATGATCGTGTGGGCGAAAACCGCACCTCATTTGGACTCTCCTAGCTCCCTCTATGCCTATATATACACCCCTCCGTTTTCGGATCTCTCCCTCTCCCCGAAACCCTAAAAAAAAACATCCCCGCCAGATCCGCGCCGACGGACGTGTCCGCCCCCGGCCGGACAACGTCCGCCGCCGCCCGCCTCAGCCAGCCGGGTCGCGCCACGTGGCC
>NC_057810.1:537437995-537524377 GCF_018294505.1 Triticum aestivum | reverse complement strand
CTTTTGTCCAGAAACCCTAGTTTTTTATGCGATGTTTGACTGCTCGTATCTCCGCAACCGTAGATCCGTTTTAGGCGTATGATATATCAAAATCTTCGTCTCGACATGTACATCATTTCATTCCATTGCATCATTTGCATTTGTGGTCATCTTGATACCCAAAATGCTGTTAGAAGGAGGCTTCGTGAGTTAAATTGCAGATCCGTTAGTTCATCATGCACTTTTGTCATTTTTGTCATGTTTAATTCGTGCATGATATGCCTGTGCGCCTTTGGGATGAATTGTGAAGCATTTTGTCTTCTTTCCAGAGGTGCCACCCATGCATTTTTAGGATGTGTGTGTTGTCTTGTGCAAGCTTGCGAAGAGAGGTACCTGAGATTGCAGATTTCAGGGACTTAGTGATTTTCACTAAGTCTGGGATATTTTAGTTCATGATGCTACATGTCCAGCTTGTTTCCTAATGATCCGAGCCTCTTTTGAGGATGATCAGTAAGGGAGTTTTGATATTTATGTCATGCTCTTTCCATCCATGTCTTTGTTGGCATTTGTGGAGTGCTCTAGGTTGACTCAATCGAGCTCAACTTTTGCTTCGTTGTTAATCTGGGCAGATCGTCAACTTGTTTGCGATTTCGCCGATGCTACCGTTAGTGTTCCTTGCATGCTATGCCTTCGTTCTTGCCATGTGTAGCTAGAACTTTGTGCCTTCTTGCTGGTTATATGATTTCCTTACCATGACTTGCACCGTAGTGAGTGCATCGAGCTCGTTTACATGCCTTCGTGAGTTAAATTTCAGCATGTCTCAGTTTTCACTAAGTCTGAAAACTGATTGTGTTCGAGCGATGTTCGTGAGCTCGGTAGGGTATTTTGTGAACCCTTTTGGCCCCAGGTCACTTTGGGTGTTTTATTAAGCTTGTTGAATAGCTCCATGCCATGTTCTTACTTGTCATGTTCAGGTTTTCTATCATGTTGTTTTGCTGCTCCGAAGAGAGCATCGTGATCTGAAATTTCAGACTAGTGTTAATTTCACTAAGTCTGAAATCTGTTTTGCATTTGCGTTTTAGCCATGCTTGTTTGAACCTCTTAATGGATGAATTTGCCTATGGCTCAGTGCTAGTGTTTTGTCAACCATCTTGTGTACATCACTGCCATGTATTTTGTTTTCATGTTTGGTGGCTGTAGCATGTTCATTTCGTTGCATTTAGATGCCTACTTGCTGCAAATCGCAGACCGGTGTCATATCTTAAAACGCTTGCCATTTCCAAACCGTAGCTCCGATTCCTTTGATCTTTATATCGTTTTCAAGCGATTTCATCCCCTCTATCCAGTGACACACTTGGTTTTCCAAGTTGATGCCAGGTTCATGCATTTCCTGTCATATCTTGCATTTTGCATCCCGCATCGCATCCCGCATAGCATATCGTCATTTCATCTTATTGCTTGGTCTTGCCCGTGATTGATTGGGTACTTGTTGCTTGTTTGTCATGTTGGGTAGAGCCGGGAGACGAGTTCGCTACCGAGGAGCCCGTTGAGTTTGCTTGTGAGGATCCCGTCAACTCGGACAACTGTGCAGGCAAGATGATCATACCCTCGAAATCACTACTATCTTTGCTATGCTAGTTTGCTCGCTCTTTTGCTTTGCCACTGCTACGATGCCTACCTTTTTGCTTGTCAGCCTCCCAATTGCCATGTTGATCCCCTAACCCACCATTGTCCTAGCAAACCGTTAATTGGCTATGTTACCGCGTTGCTCAGCCCTTCTTATAGCGTTGTTAGTTGCAGGTTAAGATTGGAGCCGTTCCTTGTTGGAACTTTTATTTACTCGTTGGGATATCACAATATATCTTACTTAATTAACGCATCTATATACTTGGTGAAGGGTGGAAGGCTCGGCCTTATGCCTGGTGTTTTGTTCCACTCTTGCCGCCCTAGTTTCCGTCATATCGGTGTTATGTTCCCGGATTTTGCGTTCCTTACACGGTTGGGCTATTATGGGAACCCCTTGACAGTTCGTCTTAAGTAAAGCTCTTCCAGCAATGCCCAACATTGGTTTTACCATTTGCCACCTAGCCTTTTCTTTCCCTTGGGTTCTGCAGACTCAAGGGTCATCATTATTTTACCCCCCCCCCCCCCGGGCCAGTGCTCCTCTGAGTGTTGGTCCACCTGTCAGCTACCGGTGGCTACCAGGGGCAACTCTGGGCTGGCCTACCCGTACCTAGGAAATCTGAGTGTGCCCTGAGAAAGAGATATGTGCAGCTCCTATCGGGATTTGTCGGCACATTCGGGCGGTGTTGCTGGTTTAGTTTTACCCTCTCAAAATGTCTTGTTGTACCGGGATACCGAGTCTGATCAGAATGTCTCGGGTGGAGGTCTATTCCTTCGTTGACCGTGAGAGCTTGTCATGGGCTAAGTTGGGACTCCCCTGCAGGGATTGAACTTTCGAAAGCCGTGCCCGCGGTTATGGGCAGATGGGAATTTGTTAACGTCCGGTTGTAGAAAACCCGAAGTTGACCTTGTTTAAAATACGTCAACCGCGTGTGTAACCGTGATGGTCTCTTTCCGGCGGGGCCCGGGAAGTGAACACGGTTGTTGGAGTTATGCTTGACGTAGGTAGTCCAGGATCACTTCTTGATCATACTTTTATCGATCGTGCTTCGCCTTCTCTTCTCGCTCTCTTTTGCGTATAAGTTAGCCACCATATATGCTAGTCGCCTGCTGCAGCTCCACCTATATTCGCCTTATCCATTCCCATGAGCTTAAATAGTTTTGATCGCGTGGGTGTGAGATTGCTGAGTCCCTGTGGCTCACAGATATTACAACTCCAGATGCAGGTCCAGGTGTTTCTGCTCCAGTTGACGATTACGAGCTCAAGTGGGAGTTGGATGAGGACTCTCAGCGTTACTATGTGTCTTTTCCGGATGATCAGTAGTGGTGCCTAGTTGGGGTTGTCGATTCAGGACCTTGTCGCATGTTGGGTTCTTTTCTATTTTGGCGCCGTAGTCGGGCCATGAGTGCTTGTTTGATTGATGTTATTTATGTACTCTGATGTGACGTGGCGAGTGTAAGCCAACTATGTTATCTCCCCTTTTTATTATATATTACATGGGATGTTGTAATGACTGCCTGACTTGCGACATTGCTTTCAATGCGGTTATGCCTCTAAGTCGTGCCTCGACACGTGGGAGCTATAGCCGCATCGAGGGCGTTACACACATGTATTATGTTTCCGGTTAATATAATTCTAGCATGAATAATAAACATTTATCATGATATAAGGAAATAAATAATAACTTTATTATTGCCTCTAGGGCATATTTCCTTCAGTCTCCCACTTGCACTAGAGTCAATAATCTAGTTCACATCATCATGTGATTTAATACCAATATTCACATCTGTATGTGATTAATACCCATAGTTCACATCGTCATGTGATCAACACCCAAAGGGTTTACTAGAGTCAATATTCTAGTTCACATTGCTTATGTGATTAACACCCAAAGAGTACAAAGGTATGATCATGTTTTGCTTGTGAGAGAAGCTTAGTCAACGGTTTTGTCACATTCAGAGCCATATGTATTTTGCAAATATTCTATGTCTACAATGCTCTGCACGGAGCTACTCTAGCTAATTGCTCCCACTTTCAGTATGTATCCAGATTGAGACTTAGAGTCATCTGGATCGGTGTAAAAGCTTGCACCGATGTAACTTTTACAACGAACTTTTTTATCACCTCCATAATCGAGAAACATCTCCTTAGTCCTCACTAAGGATATTCTTGACCGCTGTCCAGTGATCTACTCTTAGATCAGAATTGTACTCCCTTGTCAAACACAGAGCAAGGAATACAATAGGTCTGGTACACAACATAGCATACTTTATAGAACATATGCCTGAGGCATAGGGAATGACTTTTCATTCTCTTTCTATTTTCTGCCATGGTCGGGTTTTGAGTCTTACTCAACTTCACACCTGTAACACAGGCAAGAACTCCTTTCTTTGACTGTTCCATTTTGAACTATTTCAAAAATTTATCAAGGTATGTACTCATTGAAAAAATCTTATCAAGCGTCTTGATCTATCTATATAGATCTTGATGCTCAATGTGTAAGCAGCTTCACCGAGGTCTTGCTTTGAAAAACTCTTATTCAAGTATCCTTTCATGCTATCCAGAATTTCCATATCATTTCCAATTAACAATATGTCATCCACATATAATATTAGAAATGCTACAGAGCTCCCACTCACTTTCTTGTAAATACAGGCTTCTTCAAAAGTCTATATAAAACCATATGCTTTGATCAACTCATCAAAGCATATATTCCAACTCCGAGATGCTTGCACCAGTCCATAGATGGATCGCTGGAGCTTGCACAATTTGTTAGCACCTTTAGGATTGACAAAACCTTCTGGTTGCATCATATACAACTCTTCTTTAAGAAAACCATTAAGGAATGCAGTTTTGTTTATCCATTTGCCAGATTTCATAAAATGCGGCAATTGCTAACATGATTCAGATAGACTTAAGCATAGATACGAGTGAAAAACTCTCATCGTAGTCAACACCTTGAACTTGTCGAAAACCTTTTGCGACAATTCTAGCTTTGTAGATAGTAACACTATCAGCGTCCGTCTTTCTCTTGAAGATCCATTTAATCTCAATGTCTCGCCGATCATTGGGCAAGTCAATCAAAGTCCATACTTTGTTTTCATACATGGATCTTATCTCAGATCTTATGGCCTCAAGCCATTTTGGGCTCACCATCGCTTCTTCATAGTTCGTAGGTTCGTCATGGTCTAGTAACATAACTTCCAGAACAGGATCAGCGTACCACTCTGGTGCGGATCTTACTCTGTAAGACCTACGAGATTCTGTAGTAACTTAATCTGAAGTTTCATGATCATCATCATTAACTTCCTCACTAATTGGTGTAGTAGTCACAGGAACAGATTTCTGTGATGAACTACTTTCAAATGAGGGAGCAGGTATAGTTACCTCATCAAGTTCTACTTTCCTCCCACTCACTTCTTTCGAGAGAAACTCCTTCTCTAGAAAGGGTCCATTCTTAGCAACGAATGTTTTTGCCTTTGGATTTGTGATAGAAGGAGTACCCAATAGTTTCCTTTGGGTATTCTATGAATACGCACTTCTCCGATTTGGGTTCGAGCTTATCAGGTTGAAAACCCTTTTCATATAAGCATCGCAACTCCAAACTTTAAGAAACGACTGCTTAGGTTTACTTCTAAACCATAGTTCATACGATGTCGTCTCAACGGATTTAGATGGTGCCCTTTTAGCGTGAATGCAGCTGTCTCTAATGCATAACCCCAAAACGATAATGGTAAATCAGTAAGAGACATCATAGATCGCACCATATCCAATAAAGTGCGGTTACGATGTTCGGACACACCATAACGTTGTGGTGTTCCAGGTGGCGTGAGCTGTGAAACTATTCCACATTGTTTTAATTGAAGACCAAACTCGTAACTCAAATATTCGTCTCCGCGATCAGATTGCAGAAACTTTATTTTCTTGTTACGATGATTTTTCCACTTTACTCTGAAATTCTTTGAACCTTTCAACTATTTCAGACTTATGTTTCATCAAGTAGATATACCCATATCTGCTCAAATCATCTGTGAAGTTCAGAAAATAACGATACTTGCCACGAGCATCAACACTCATTGGATCGCATACATCGGTATGTATTATTTCCAATAAGTCAGTAGCTCGTTCCATTGTTCCGGAGAACGGAGTTTTTAGTCATCTTGCCCAAAAGGCACGGTTCGCAAGCATCAAATGATTCATAACCAAGTGATTCCGAAAATCCATCTTTTATGGAGTTTCTTCATGCGCTTTACACCAATATGACCTAAACGGCAGTGCCACAAATAAGTTGCACTATCATTATTAACTTTACATCTTTCGGTTTCAATATTATGAATATGTGTATCACACGATCGAGATCCAACAAACCATTTTCATTGGGTGTATGACCATAGAAGGTTTTATTCATGTAAACAGAACAATAATTATTCTCTAACTTACATGAATAACCGTATTGCAATAAACATGATCAAATCATATTCATGCTCAACGCAAACACCAAATAACATTTATTTAGGTTCAACACTAATCCCGAAAGTATAGGGAGTGTGCGATGATGATCATATCAATCTTGGAACCACTTCCAACACACATCGTCACTTTACCCTCAACTAGTTTCTGTTTATTCTGTAACTCCTATTTCGAGTTACTAATCTTAGCAACCAAACAAGTATCAAATACTCAGGGGTTACTATAAACACTAGTAAGGCACACATCAATAACCTGTATATCAAATATACCCTTGTTCACTTTGCCATCCTTCTTATCCACCAAATATTCAAGGCATTTCCGCTTCTAGTGACCATTTCCTTTGCAGTATAATCACTCAGTTTCAGGCTTTGGTCCAGCTTTGGGCTTCTTCGCGGGAGTGACAACTTGCTTGCCATTCTACTTGAAGTTCCCTTTCTTTCCCTTTGCCCTTTTCTTGAAACTAGTGGTCTTGTCAATCATCAACACTTGATGCTCTTTCTTGATTTCTACCTTCGTCGATTTCAGCATCACGAAGAGCTTGGGAATCGTTTTCGTCATCCCTTGCTTTATAGTTCATCACGAAGTTCTACTAACTTGGTGGTGGTGACTAGAGAATTCTGTCAATCACTATCTTATCTGGAAGATTAACTCCCACTTGATTCAAGCGATTGTAGTACCCAGACAATCTGAGCACATGCTCACTAGTTGAGCGATTCTCCTCCATCTTTTAGCTATAGAACTTGTTGGAGATTTTATATCTCTCAACTCGGGTATTTGCTTTAAATATTAACTTCAACTCCTGGAACATCTCATATGGTCCATGACGTTCAAAACGTTTTTGAAGTCCCGATTCTAAGCCATTAAGCATGGTGCACTAAACTATCAAGTAGTCATCATATTGAGCTAGCCAAACGTTCATAACGTCTGCATCTGCTCCTGCAATAGGTTTGTCACCTAGCGGTGCATCAAGGACATAATTCTTCTGCGCAGCAATGAGGATAAACCTCAGATCACGGATCCAATCTGCATCATTGCTACTAACATTTTTCAACACAATTTTCTCTAGGAACACATTAAAATAAACATATGAAAGCAACAACGCAAGCTATTGATCTACAACATAATTTGCAAAATACTACTAGGACTAAGTTCATGATAAATTTAAGTTCAATTAATCATATTACTTAAGAACTCCCACTTAGACAGACATCTCTCTAGTCATCTAAGTGATCACGTGATCCAAATCAACTAAACCATAACCGATCATCACGTGAGATGGAGTAGTTTTCAATGGTGAACATCACTATGTTGATCATATCTACTATATGATTCACGCTCGACCTTTCGGTCTCCGTGTTCCGAGGCCATATCTGCATATGCTAGGCTCGTCAAGTTTAACCTGAGTATTCCGCTTGTGCAAAACTGTCTTGCACCCGTTGTAGATGGACGTAGAGCTTATCACACCCGATCATCACGTGGTGTCTGGGCACGACGAACTTTGGCAACGGTGCATACTCAGGGAGAACACTTCTTGATAATTTTAGTGAGAGGTCATCTTAAAATGCTACCGTCAATCAAAGCAAGATAAGATGCATAAAGGATAAACATCACATGCAATCAATATAAGTGATATGATATGGCCATCATCATCTTGTGCTTGTGATCTCCATCTTCGAAGCACCGTCGTGATCACCATCGTCACCGGCGTGACACCTTCATCTCCATCGTACCATCGTTGTCGTTACACCATCTATTGCTTCTACGACTATCGCTACCGCTTAGTGATAAAGTAAAGCAATTACAGGGCGTTTGCATTTCATACAATAAAGAGACAACCATATGGCTCCTGCCAGTTGCCGATAACTTCGGTTACAAAACATGATCATCTCATACAATAAAATATAGCATCACGTCTTGACCATATCACATCACAACATGCCCTGCAAAATCAAGTTAGACGTCCTCTACTTTGTTGTTGCAAGTTTTACGTGGCTGCTACGGGCTTAGCAAGAACCGTTCTTACCTACTCATCAAAAACCACAATGATAGTTTGTCAAGTTGGTGCTGTTTTAACCTTCGCAAGGACCGGGCGTAGCCACACTCGATTCAGCTAAAGTGAGAGAGACAGACACCCGCCGGTCACCTTTAAGCAACGAGTGCTCGTAGCGGTGAAACCAGTCTCGCGTAAGCGTACGCGTAACGTCGGTCCGGGCCGCTTCATCTCACAATACCGCCGAACCAAAGTATGACATGCTGGTAAGCAGTATGACTTATATCACCCACAACTCACTTGTGTTCTACTCGTGCATATGACATCTACGCATAAAACCTGGCTCTGATACCACTGTTGGGGAACGTAGTAATTTTAAAAAATTTCCTACGCACACGCAAGATCATGGTGATGGCATAGCAACAAGAGGGGAGAGTGTTCATCCACGTACCCTCGTAGATCGTAAGCGGAAGCGTTATGACAACGCGGTTGATATAGTCGTACGTCTTCACGATCCGACCGATCCAAGCACCGAACGTACGGCACCTCCGAGTTCAGCACACGTTCAGCTCGATGACGATCCCCAGGCTTCGATCCAGCAAAGCTTTGGGGAAGAGTTCCGTTAGCACGACGGCGTGGTGACGATGATGATGTTCTACCGGCGCAGGCTTCGCCTAAACTCCGCGACGATATGACCGAGGTGGAATATGGTGGAGGGGGGCACCGCACACGGCTAAGGAATGATCCGTAGATCAACTTGTGTTGTTCTCCCTTGAGGTGCCCCCCTGCCCCCGTATATAAAGGAGCAAGGGGGAGGGGTTCGGCCGGCCAGGAGGGGCGCGCCAGGAGGAGACCTACTCCCACCGGGAGTAGGACTCCCCCCCTTCCTTGTTGGAGTAGGAGAGAAGGAAAGAGGGGGAGAGGAGGAAGGAAAAGGGGGCCGCACCCCTTGTCCAATTCGGACCAGAGGGGGGCTGCGCGCCTCCTTCCTTTCGGCCTCTCTCCTCTATTCCCGTATGGCCCAATAAGGCCCATATACTCCCCGGCGAATTCCCGTAACTCTCCGGTACTCCGAAAAATACCCGAATCACTCGGAACCTTTCCGAACTCCGAATATAGTCATACAATATATCGATCTTTACGTCTCGACCATTTCGAGACTCCTCGTCATGTCCCCGATCTCATCCGGGACTCCGAACTCCTTCGGTACATCAAAAATCATAAACTCATAATATAATTGTCATCGAAACCTTAAGCGTGCGCACCCTATGGGTTTGAGAACAATGTAGACATGACCTAGAACTATTCTCGGTCAATAACCAATAGCGGAACCTGGATGCTCATATTGGCTCCCACATATTCTACAAAGATCTTTATCGGTCAAACCGCATAACAACATACGTTGTTCCCTTTGTCATCGGTATGTTACTTGCCCGTGATTCGATCGTCGGTATCCAATACCTAGTTCAATCTCGTTACCGGCAAGTCTCTTTACTCGTTACGTAATGCATCATCCCGCAACTAACTCATTAGTCACATTGCTGGCAAGGCTTATAGTGATGTGCATTACCGAGAGGGCCCAGAGATACCTCTCCGACAATCAGAGTGACAAAACCTAATCTCGAAATACGCCAACTCAACATGTACCTTCGGAGACACCTGTAGTACTCCTTTATAATCACCCAGTTACGTTGTGACGTTTGGTAGTACCCAAAGTGTTCCTCCGGTAAATGGGAGTTGCATAATTCTCATAGTTACAGGAACATGTATAAGTCATGAAGAAAGCAATAGCAACATACTAAACGATCAAGTGCTAAGCTAACGGAATGGGTCAAGTCAATCACATCATTCTCCTAATGATGTGATCCCGTTAATCAAATGACAACTCTTTTGTCCATGGTTAGGAAACATAACCATCTTTGATAAACGAGCTAGTCAAGTAGAGGCATACTAGTGACACTATGTTTGTCTATGTATTCACACATGTATTATGTTTCCGGTTAATACAATTCTAGCATGAATAATAGACATTTATCATGATATAAGGAAATAAATAATAACTTTATTATTGCCTCTAGGGCATATTTCCTTCAATAGCCGGGTTCGCGGACTCTACTACTTGCGAGATGACGTTGCGACGTGCGGAGTTATTCAGTCCACGCACATTCCACACGAGGAGTTCAAAAGGTGTCATATTCATTTTACACTCCTACTCCGTGACTCCACAAGGAAAGCCTCAAAGGTCGTCCACCACCCCTTCCCCTTGCGCTGAAAGCGCAAGGCCGTGGGCTCCCATCCGAACAGGGCAAGGATGGCACTAATGTTCTCGTCCAACAATGGCTTGTCGAATAGCTGGACGTATGCCTGTAGTGCCGCATCGCTGATGGATTCTCCTTCATTTGCAAGGCAGAGTTTGCGTATCAACACGTTCTGTTGCTTCGTTGCATTTCCTCCACGGCCAAGTGCCTTGGCCAGCCTGACGCTCCTTCGCGGGTTTGATGTTGGTGGTCTTTTCTGCCGCTGTCGCCGTTTGATGCCGTTGTCCTCCTGGCTTGGAAGCATAGCCAGAACTGGGGTAATGGCTTTTCGAATCTCCTCACATAGAGCCTCCACCGGACTGCGCTGGATCGTGCATGGGGTGCATGGCGATTCCCCATTTGGCACTGGACATGTGGCCTCACCTAGACCGCTAGACAAACTGACCAGGAACAAATCATGTCGTGGGGCCACCGAATCCTCTTGCTGCCCGATTATTGGCCGTTCAACCAGGTCCTCCTCGATGCTAGTGTTGTCCCATGAGCTATCCATCCACTCATTGTCGCCATCTGATGATTTGAACGAGGCAGGACCGTCCTGGCTTGGCGCCAGCATGTGCGCGCTGGCCGCTTTATCACCGACATGCACTGGGGAGGGCACGGATCCCGTAGGGAGCTGCAGCTGCATCGATCCCACAACAACCTTGGGCGCCCCATGAGCAGACAGGGGCCACCTGCGCGGACCCACAGAGGCAGGGGAATCGTGCTGCCTCTCCCTCAAGGCAGGCCCGCGAATACCAACGCAAGAGGCGCACCTTTCCACCTGTGTCTCCGCTTGGCTAGCGCGGACGGGGCTGTGCATTTGACCAGTCAAACGTCCATCTTGACTACTAGCCGACGTCACGTCTCCACCTTGCATGGCAGCAACATCGCCTTTGTCAGCCTGATCCCTGGAAAAGTGGCCTGAGTTGGCCCCACCTTGCACCGGCTGGCTATGGCCGGGAGCCTGCCTCGCCGGCGGCGGCGGCGCTGATGCCACCGACAAACCCGCCGAGTCCATTCTGTAGTCCCCATGATTCTCCGGCAGTGGGCGCCCATTGCCACCACCACCGCCCGCCCGATCCGGCGAATCATCCGACCCTGGCGGCGGAGGAGGGGGGGGGGAGGGGGCGGCGGGTGCGGCGGCGCTGCGCCATTGGCCGCATCCACTTAACAGGCGACGCCAAGAGCGAAATCGCAATGGGATACCACAAGGCCGTGGGCGCATCTGCCGGCCCCACGGTGCGAGTCTGCCATGGTTCTTCAATGAATAGCCGACGCCGTGCCGGAATCCTTGCCGGCGCATCCTTCCCACCACCAGGCGCCGAGGACCCGCATTCCGGCGTGCCTCCATGGCTGCTGCTACAACTGTGGAGATGACAGGCACATCTCATGTGACTGCACGAACAAGACCATATGCGTCAGATGCGGCGGCGAGGGACACATTGCCCGGGACTGCACCTGGCGGAGGAGTACTCTTGTAGATGAACTAGGTATACGTACATGAATCATGCACTCTGTTCAATAATTTATAGGTTATCTTGGTTGCTAGGGAGTATCGAGTTAACTAGTCCGGTCCAACAGCGAGTGGGGTACATGATCTATATTTTGGTCCATGCGTCAACGTCCGTGCTCGGGTCACATATATACATGTCATGTCGACTTGACTCGTGGAACTTAATATGCCAATGATAAAGCTAGAAACTGAGTCTTGTAACGTAAATAAACTACACTACTATATAGTCCCTCCGTCCGAAAATACTTGTTGAAGGAATGGATGTATCTAGACGTATTTTAGTTTTAGATATATCTATTTTTATGCATTTTTCTGACAAGTATTTCCGGACGGAGGGAGTATGTGCCAGTGACAATGTATGCATGTATGTATGTACGTAGCTAAAGAAAAAGGTAATGATCCTACTAAAGCACCAAGCGATAGCTCTTTTGGGGCTTATGAATTCTGGCAAATAGGCTGCTCCTTATCCAGTTTATTCCGGCTGTCCAATAATTTTATTCTGGAAGTCTACTCCCATAAGCCCGAAAGAACTAGTCCTAAATCTCTTGTGATGAGCTCTGGTGTGTGTGAGTACACATGAGCATGCACGTGGTTTCTAATTAGATGGAGATTACCCTTTTTTAGGGAATAATGGAGATCACCTTTGCTTCGACTCAACTCCCCTTAACTCCAGTTCCTCGGTTTGAGTCCCAGATCGTTTTAAATTGTTGACCATGTGGTAGAAGCACAGCAGAGCGGCATTTCCTATTTAGCGCCACAGGCGCCGGTTTTAGTTGTTTCCGCCAACCGGCTCCTGCAGCACTCCCGCGATGGGCCGGCCCATGTAGGGACACTCTTGTGGTGATTCGAACCCGAACACCTCCGACCAACTTTTGTTGGAGTAACCAATGCGCCGACCCAGTAGATCTGTTCAATTAGAACTTTCTCTTTTATTTGTTATATATTCTCCCGTTTACCCAGTTTCCTTCCTTTTTCTTTTTTATTTTATTTTCATTTTTCGTTTTCCTTTTTTTCCTTTTCTGTTTTCTGTTTTCTTTTTAATCCTGGTTCACTGAATTGTTCGCAAATACGTGAACTTTTTCTTTTGAAATTTGATGAACTTTCTTAAAATTTGTGAATTTTTTTTCAAATTCGATGAACTTTTTTTAAAACCGATGAACCTTTTTTCAAAATCATTGACTTTTTTCGAATTAGATGAACTAGTTTTCTTTTTCCGTTTCCTGTTTTCTTTTTCATCCTGGTTCATTGAATTGATTGCAAATACGTGAACTTTTTCTTTTGAAATTCAATGATTTTTTTTCAAATTTGTGAACTTTTTTTAAAATTTGGTGAACTTTTTGTAAATCCGATGAACTTTTTTCAAAATGTTGACTTTTTTCGAATTAGATGAACTAGTTTTGAAATTCAATGAACTTTTTTTCAAAGAACCAAAAGTTTACATTTAAATTCAATGAACTTTTTCGAATTTTTTGTGAACTATTTTTCATTATTGATGAACTTTTTTCAGAATCATTGAACTTCTATTGAATAGGGCAAAGTATTTTTGCATGTTCAGAAACTTTTTTCGAAATCTGTGAAGTTTCAGTTTTTTAAAGGAAATCATGTAACAACGGCTTTAATAGCTTTTAAAGGTTTCGTACTGTACTTAATCACTTCTAACTGCACGTCCGAGTGGTTAGCTGAAGACAATATGCTATGTGGGTCGTGAGTTTGATTTCCCGCAGTGCCGCTATTTTCTGGATATGGTTCGCATGTTTTTTGTGTGGTGCCCCTTCGTGGGCCGGCCCACCCCGCGCTGTAGCAAGCGCCGCATCTCCTAATCGGCGCTACAGGCGCCGTCTAGAAGCTCCCCAGCAGAGCTGTCAAAGTCTCAACTTTTTCCGGCCCATCCTCTCGAAGGCCTACAGATTCTCAGCCCATATTGTGGACATGTTAGCCTAGAAGTGGGTTCACAAAATCACTGGTTGAGGGTTATTCTTTGCGAAATCACTAGTAAAGGACTACTCGTTGCAAAGATCACTCCCACCTTCTTAGATTATGACAAGTGGCGCACTGCATGTGCGCCACTTGTCGCAACCTGAAAGTTTTCCCTTTTTTCATAGAGCCGTTTATTCAAAACGTTTTATCTCTTTAACCGTGCGTCCAAACTCGAACCATTCTCACCGTTGGATTCCTCGCACGGATATCTTCAAAAGTAGATCCCATGTTGATAGGTTTTGACGTACATTTTTTCACACAAAAAAAACGGATGAAAAAATCCGAACCGGGAGCACGGGTTTCTTTCCTTTCCGAAAGAGGCACGCCCACGCCTCTTGCAAAACCACAACCGTGCCTCTCGTGGAAGCAAAACTGTGCCTCTCATGGAAGAAAAAAAAAGAGAAAACACGTTTTTCTCCGTTTCCGTGCAGGCACGGATGTGCCTCTCGCGAAAGCACAACATACCTCTCGCGGAAGCAAAATCATGCCTCTCATGAAAGAAAAAAAATCGTGAAAGCACAACTGTGCCTCTCGCGGAAGCAAAACCGTGACTCTCGCGAAAGGAAAAAAAAAAGAAAACACATTTTTTCACGGAATTTTTCTTTTCAAAATTTTTTTGGTCCGAAAGTTTAATAAGACCGGTGGAAAACCGAAGCGTCGAAAAAACCTGAAAAAAAACCATTTAAAAAGCCGAAAAGGCGTGCCAAAAAAAATCCGGAGGGAGCGTCCAGAACGCGACACGTGCCGGGCGGCTGGGAGCGCGCCAAGTGGCGCTGATTGTTGCGAGGCTCCCGAAGGAGCGCTCGTTAATTAGTTGCCCTCTGTTCTTTGTAAAGGTTACTTCTCACCTTCCCGGGTGTAGATAAATGGAACAATGCATATGCACCACTTCTCTCAATCTGAGAATTTTCTTTTCTTCGCATATTTGTTTATTCAAAACATTTTATCTCTTGAACCATGCGTTCAAATACCAAACAATTTTCGTGATTGAACTTTTCATGTCGAGATCTTCAAAACTAGACCACATATTAATAGGTTTTGGTAAATTTGTTTTCTTCACCAAAAAAAAGGAAAATAAAAAACAAAAAAACAAAATCCAAAAGGAAAACCAAAACCAAAAAAATGGACCCTGAAAAATTGAATACCAAAGAAACGGAAGAAAAAATGGAGCCCAGAAGCATCGTTGCGATTTAAAAAAATCAAGAAAAATATGATGTACTTTTCCCTTTTTTCGGGAAAAGCCTATGTTTTGCTTTTCCCTTTTCGAGTAGAACCATAAGTGTGCTTCTCATGGAGAAGCATATATTTGCTACTCGTAGAAGCAAATATTAGCTTGTCTGGAAGCATACCCTGTTATTCGGGTGGAAACACAAGTTGTGTTTCTCGCGAAAACAAATATGTCTTTCCACGAGAAACACAACCATGCTTCTCGTGTAAGCACGATTATTTTTCGAAGAACAGATGTTCTTAATATATATATATATATATATATATATATATATATATATATATATATATATATATATATATATATATATATATATATATATATATATATATATTCCTCTTCAAAACCTAGGGAAACCCAAGGAAAAACCGAAAGGCTGAAATAAACAAAAAAATCATCTAAAACCCAAAAACGCGTAAAAAAATCATAGAAAACGCTTAGCATATGACATATAGCAGCGGCTGGACGCATCAGTTGGCGCCCTCCCAGGCCACCAAAAATGACCCATGGAGGTCCTCCGAAGGGGTAACCACTCGTTAGTGACTCCCGTGGGTTCAACCTTCTGGAACTTCCTATGCATCAGCTTGCTCGCGGGAGCTCTTGTGTGACTCGCCTTGGGTCAAAAAAGGCGACACCTCGCAAAGGCGCATTTCCTACTGAGGCGGCCATTGTTGTCAGCAGCACATTGCACTGAACCAACGCATTGTAGCGACCTATTTTTTCATCGGTTTTCAAATTTCAAACATTTCTAGAAAATATGAATATTTTTCAAAAACACGAACAATTTTATGTAAAATTCAAATCTGTTTTGAAATTCTGAATCTTTTTTTGAAATAAAGAATGTGATTTGTTTTAAGTTTGTCAACAAATTTGAAGACAGAAATATTTTTTAACTCAACCATTTTTAACGGATTTATTCTAAAATTCCCCAACATTGTTTCAAAATTCCAAATAGTTTTGAGAATGCGAACACTTTTTGAATTTCTGAGCCAATTTGTATTTGGAACATTTTTTAAAATTACGAACAACATTTGAAAGGATGGACATTTTGAAAATACAAAACATTTTTTGGAACCATTTTAAAAATATATGAAAAAATCGAAAATTTATGAACATTTTATTGAAAAGTAATTTGTTTGAAAAAGGGAAACAAACCAAAGAAAACAGCTAAAAGAAACAACAGAAGAAAACAAAAGAGAAAAAAGGGACCCAAACCGTTCAGGAACCTTTTCCCAAAACCGATACTTATGTACACTGCTATAGCAGAATGGGTCGGCCCATTATGGCTTGCTTCGCTCGCTTGCCTGTGCATTTTGCCGCTAAATTGTCTAACGATAGAGATTAGTCCGAAATTACTAATTAAAATTAGAAGTACTCTTTACAAAGGTCACTCTTATCTTGTCAATTGCCACATGCAGTGCGTCATTTATCATAACCCGAGACTTTTCCCCTTTTCATATATTCTATTTTCAAAATGTTTAATCCTTTAAACCGTGCATCCAAATTCAAACCATTTTCGCGGTTGGTTTCTTGCGTCGAGATCTTCCAAATTAGATCCCATGTTCACAAGTTTCCATGAACCTTTTTGCATGAAAAAAAATGAAAATAAACAAGAAGTATGCATTTTTTTTTCATTTTTTCTCCTTTCGACGGGCACATTGTGGAAGCAAATCTGTGCATGCAGGACAAGCAAATCTACGGTAAAACACATTATTTTTCTTTTCGAGAGAGCAAAATCTGTATCTCCTGTGCAAGAAAAAAAATATGTTTTCCCTTTTTCAAGGGGCATAGTTGTGCCTCACGCGAAAGTAAATTTGTGCCTTTAAGTGAAGCAAATTTCAGCCTCTCAAGGAAGCAAAAACAAATGTGTTTTTTTTTCTTTCTGGACTCTCATAAAAATAAAATTGTGCCTCTCGTGGAAACAAAAAACCTTGTTTTCCTCTTTCCCAAGAGGCACAGAGGTGCCTCTAGCGGAAGCAAATCTGTGCCTCTCACAAAAGCAAAAAAGAAAAACAGGTTTTTTCAAGAAAAAGTTCTAAATTTTGTCATTCACCAAAACCATGGAAACCAAGCAAAAACTAAAAAGCCAGGAAAAAACAAAAACCGAGAATGTCACATCCCTAGCTTCTGGCTTTGCTCTAGGCTAGCTTCATGTGTGCATCATGTCTATATTTTTGAAACTTGAATTGAGGAATGTTGGAAGCCTCAAAACCCTAAATAAAAGAGGGGCAAAAACCCTGGAAATCTCATTCATTGCTCCAAAGTGCTCCTCTTAAATGTTTGATAATTTTTGGTAAGGGTTCTGGTCCCAACCAAAATATTGAACATTTTTAAGGATTTATTCTTGGGACTTTGAATTTAAATCTTTAGCTATTTGAATTTGAATTATATTCATATAATTAGAATATAATTTAAATACCCCTGAAATATTTTATAAGCTTTTGGAAAAGTCCATCTAGCATTATAAAATATTCAGAGGAGTTTTTGGCATTGTTTGAATTATTTTTAAAATTCAAAACAGTGGCAAAATAATTTAAATAAAACAAAAACAGAATAAAAACGGAAATAAAAAGAGAGAGAGAGACTACCTGGGCCACTTACCTGTAGCCGGCCCAGCTGGCCAGCTCCTCCCGCTGGCCCAGCCCACCGCCGCCTCCCTCCCCTGTCGCCTTCCTCCTCTGCCAGGAGGACGGGCACGCGCCCGGCGCGCGCGGCCACGCGCCCCGGCCACCTCCTCCCTGCCTGGCTGCCTCCTCCTCCCCTGGTCGCCTCCCGCGACGCCACGCAGCCCCTGGCTCCCTCTCTCACTCTCCTCGCTCTTTCCCTCCGTCCCTATCCTCCTCTGTTTCTCTCTCCCTCTCGTGCCGAGCGCAGCCGTCGCCTCCGACGCTGTTCGCCGCGGCCACCGGCCACCCCTCGCCTCGCCGATGCCTCCAGAAGAACCGCCGCACTTTCTTCTTCGTCTCCACCAACTCACGTGACGCCGGGAGCCCTGCATCGCCGCCCACGTCGCCGTTCCCCTCCTCGGCCACCGGAACTCGCCGCCGTTCGATTCGCCGCCGACAGGACGTCCCCGAGCCCACTTAGCGTCTCGTCCGACTCCCCGTGAGTTCCTCTTCTCTTCCCCTCAATCCCCGCACCTGACTTCGTCCCCTAGCCCCCTTCTTCCACCACGGCCGAAGCTCGCCGCCGCCGTGCCTCGTCGCCATCGTGGCCAGAGCCACTGGAGCTCCCACCTGAGTGCACCATCGTGCTCAGACCGTCTCCACAAGCTCGTAGCACGCCCCAGCTCGCCTTCCCGTGCCCCCTAGCTCTCGCTCGCGTCTCGCCCGAACTCCGGCCGCCGCCGCGAGCTCCGTTCCGACGAGCTCCGTCGACCCCACGACCTCCCACTCGGTCCTCTGGATGCGCGGGAGCAAGGGCCATCCCCTGGTGCCCTCAGCGCGCCAAACTGACGCCTCTAGCGCAAGTCCGGCGTGCCCCGCCGTGTTCTGTGGTCACCGGCGACTCATCGCCGGCGCATCTGACGTGGCGTCGTCATTAGCGCTAATGACCCCACTAACTAACCCCCTAGGCCACTGACAGCGGGCCCCACCCCTGGTCAAACCCCAGTCAGCGCTGGGTTTGACCGGGATTAGCTCCTGTGTCACTGACGTGTGGCCCCCACACGTCAGGTTTGACCTGGACCAGCCCGTTGACCCTGCTGACGTCACTGTGACGTGGGGCTGACGCAATAAACCATTTTCTGGATTTTTTATAATTCAGGAAATTCCAGAAAATTATATAAACTTCTATAAATCATAGAAAATTAACCGTAACTCCAAATTAAATAATTTATATATGAAAAATTATCAGAAAAATTCAAGGAATCCATCTGTACCATTTTCATGCATGTTAGAACAACTTATAGCTGCTGTTTAGCACAAATCATATAAAGGGCATTTAAATATCCACATATGGAGTTTGAATTTGAATCTTGGATTCAAACCAACTCCATTTAATCTGGTTTTAGTTGCATTAGCCCAACACACATTCATTTTGCCATGTCATGATCATGCATCATATTGTGCATTGCATTGATTGTGTTCCCTTCTGTGTTGCCGGTATTTGTCCCCTCTCGATAGACGTGATACCGATGATGTGATCGTTGACACTGATGAAGACTCAATGTTATCTTCAGAAGTGCCAGGCAAGCAAAACCCCCTTGTTCATTCCGATACAATCCTACTCTCTCGCTCCTGCTCTCTTTTACTGCATTAGGACAACAACGATTCATCTGTTACTTGCTGCGGTAGCTGAACCCCTTTATCCTTTGCATGACCTGTCATTCCACAGTAAATAGATGAAACCCACTAGCATGAGTAGGAGTTGTTTGAGCCCTGTTGTGCCTACTCATTCATGCTTGTTTGTCATGCCTGCTACTGCTTAGAGTTGAGTCAGGTCTGATTCATCGGGGATGAATCAGAGGTGTGTGAACATGTCCTACTGTGTGTGAGCTAAGTGTGTGAACACGATTTGGTAAAGGTAGCGGTGAGAGGCCATGTAGGAGTACATGGTGGGTTGTCTCATTGCAGCCGTCCTCAGGAACTGAGTTCTGTGTTTGTGATCCATGATTCAGCTACTACCATACATTGGGCCCTGAAATATGACCCCGCTCGACTTCTTATTCACCCTAGTCCTCTGTCCAGGAGTTGCAAGTAGTTTCTGGTGTTTGTAGCTTACTGGAGGCCGTGGACAGCGCTGACCGTAGGGGTGGGCTGTGATGCGGTAGGTACGTGGCACGGTGTACCGGATGCCCGTTTGGTATCTCGGGAACCCTGTTCACATCGTTTGGGGCTGTGAGCGAAACTCCGGCCGGATCTCCTCATGGATGGAACCCGAATAGGCGATAAACCTGGACTAGAGACTTGAGTGTTTAGGTAGGTCGTGGTCTACACCCACGTCGGCTTTCGCTTGAAGTCTGCCGAGCACATGTCGTGTGCAGACGCGTAAGTGGTGGAAACATGTATGAAGAAGTACACCCCTGCAGGGTTAACATCATCTATTCGAATAGCCGTGTCCGCGGAAAAGGACTTCTGGGTTGCTTATATCAGTTCATAGACAAGTGAAAGTGGATACTCTAAAATACGCAAGATAAGCGTGAGTGCTATGGATGGCGTTCTCGTAGGGAGACGGGAGCGGATCCATAGTGGTGTATTGATATGGTGAATATGTGGACTCGTGTGCGCCACCTCAAAAGAGTTACTTGCAGTCGTAGTTTAGGATAGCCACCGAGTCAAAGCTGGCTTGCTGCAGTTAAACCCCACCATCCCTTTGTTGAAATGATGCATATGTAGTTAGTTCTGATGTAAGTCTTGCTGGGTACATTTGTACTCACGTTTGCCTATTTTATGTTTTTGCAGAGAGACTTCAGTCTCACTAGTAGTTCCACGTGGACTTCGACGTTTAGCTTGTTACCTCAGCTACGATCTTGTGCCTCGGCAGGATTTGGTAGATAGTCAGGCTTCTCAGCCTTTTTCATTTATAGATGTCTGTACTCAGACATGATAGCTTCCGCTTGTGCTTGATTTGTATGCTCTGAATGTTGGGTCATGAGACCCATGTTTGTAATATCTCGCTCCTCGGAGCCTATTGAATAAATTACTTGAGTCGTAGAGTCATGTTGTGATGCCATGTTGTATTTGCACATATCGAGCATATTGTGTGTATGTTATTGAAATGCTTGGTATGTGTGGGATCTGACCATCTAGTTGTTTATCTTTAGTAGCCTCTCTTACGGGGAAATGTCTCCTAGTGTTTCCACCGAGCCATGGTAGCTTGCTACTGCTCCGGAACACTTAGGCTGGCCGGCATGTGTCCTTCTTCGTTCCTGTGTCTGTCCCTTCGGGGAAATGTCACGCGGTGAATACCGGAGTCCTGTTAGCCCGCTACAGCCCGGTTCACCGGAGTCCTGCTAGCCCAGTGCTACAGCCTGGATTCACTCGCTGATGACCGACACGTTCGATGCTGGGTCATGGATGCCTGTCCCTGTAAGTCTGTGCCGCTTTGGGTTTACGACTAGCCATGTCAGCCCGGGCTCCTTATCATATGGATGCTAGCGACACTGTCATATACGTGTGCCAAAAGGCGCAAACGGTCCCGGGCAAAGGTAAGGCGACACCCGTGGGAATACCGTGCGTGAGGCCGCAAAGTGATATGAGGTGTTACATGCTAGATCGATGTGGCATTGAGTCGGGGTCCTGACAGCGTTGGTATCAGAGCTTGACTGCCTGTAGGATTACCAAGCCAAACTGGTCGAAGTTGAGTCTAGAAATTCTTTAGTTATATAAGGGAATTGATTGTGGGATGGAACGTAAGGCTCTTTTTACTCCTTATACCTCATGCCCTTCTGATCTGAGTCATCTTATCTTTCCTGCGGGGATTAAGAACTAGGCTATCTCTTCTTTCTATTAGGATCACGTGTTACTAATCAGTAGACTTATAAGATTGTTGGATTTAAGTCTCAGTTCAGTTCCTACTACTTCCGTATGTTAATTGTTGATCTCGGAACCTTGATATTGTGCTTCTGAGTGGTTATGCCACCATTTTTGTGATTGTCTCAAATCTTTTTGAGCAATTATAGCCGTTATGCTGTCCGAGTCATCCCAGGTTTCTAAATAGTCCGATGCATTTGCAAATCCCTTCCTTCTGGTTCCGATGTTCCCATGGGCCAGATTAACCACACTAATCGGTGTGTTGAGGTAATTATTGCCTCGACATATATGTTGGAATTATTATTATGACCCTAAGTGCTTAGGGGATCATCTAGTGGTCTAGCCATGATTTGTGTCCTAGTGTGAAGATTCTGGCCTTTATTCTCGGAAGCATCCCGTGATGCTACTTAGTAGTAGGTATTCTACTCCTGGGTTCTGAACCCGAGATTCACTCTACCTACTTCATGTTGATAGTAATTGCTAGTGCCTTTAGGATATTAGTAACCTTTGCGATAGTCCTTGAAGTCCGTGGTATCTTCTTCTTCCAAATACCATGAACTACTTATGGCAGATGTTTATTGGATCAAAAAAAAATCACAATTAGAGTACTCTTGAGGAGTTCTCCATTCATAAATCGTGACTCTGCCAGTTCTACCTTTCTGCATGGGTTATCCGGAAGAAATATGTTGAACTTGGTTCGACATACTAATCTATGCATCCACAACTCAGAAAGTTATATGTTCCTTTGAGTTGTTCTCTTTAGTTGCATTCTGACCCTCGTCTATCAATTGATAGTCAAGAGTATGCGTGCGTTCGTTCATCGATGCCTATGACTCTTGTGGTCTGTCAAGCCATTCTATTCCGGAATGACTAGGAGAAACAAACTCCAGTACCTCTTCCATATCTAGGATTGGGTCAAAGTAGTTGTATTCCGCAGATCAAATGCCAATCCAGCTTTTGGTTCTGCTCTACCTTGGAGTATTACATATTTTATATCGAGATTGTTATAGGAATTGCACACCATCCCATGAACTCTTGGTACAGTGACACTTCTTGCCATCACTGTTCATTCCTCGGCCCTCGTGTTGATGCAACCGGAATACCGACAAATGAATTGTGATGTGTGAAATCAATACTGCTAGCAACTCTGTTGCTTGGTAGTTAAAGGATAATAATTTCATTCTTAGTATGTTGGTTTTCGAATCATCCTTCTAAGACTGATCGTGCTACCTAGTCCTTATTTCGGTGCACCCTTCGATTGATGAGTTAGGATCTTGTCAAGTCCTCACTCATTTGATCATATCGTCTTGCCCTCAAAAGCAAGATTGTTCTCGAGCTTAGTAACATACCGGTGGTTCGTGACTTTCCAAATATCTTCTTGGAGGTGTTACCGGGTTGTCACCTGACCGCTATGTTGAGTTCGTGATCAAGTTGGTTTCTTGTGAACCACCTTCTCTCCAAGAATCGGTGTTAGATATCCCTGAGCTAGTTGGTTAAGCTAGACAACAACTTGGAGGGTTGGAAGATAAAAGCTTGCCTGACTTAGTTCGTTCCAAAGGGATATTCTTGTGTAGTGTGTGTTGAAGAAAGATGATATCTTCATCGATTGGTCCTTGTGATCAGTTGCTGGACCTATTGTCTTATCAATCCTTTGATTTGAGTGTGGGCCATCGTCAAATCAAATCAGTACCAACGATGCTCGTAATGTTGTCTTATTCGTGGTTGATCCCTCGAGCATACACCATTACATCTTTGGTCTGACCAATGCTATCACCGTGTTCACTTAACTATGGAATTCCTTTTAAAAGGAAACCTAGATGAATTGTTGTTGAGCCCATTGACAACATCCTTGTCTTCTCCATAATTTTGCTGAACATTAAGCTAGTGTTGGAAACTTTTGAAAGCATTTGTTCATGCTAGCTCATGAAGCATATGTTTGGATGAAGGTAGTGACTTCCTTTAATTCATGTGCATCTGATGCAAGTTGCCGCCGTGGATTCGAGAAAGTCAATGTTGCTTTCTTTGGAATCATTCCAAATCAGTCATGCACACGTGCGAAGAATGCTGTGGTTTGAAGACTTGCAACCTTCAATCTATATGTATCCCTAGCACACCAAGCCACTGATTGATTTGTTCAAGGAGAAGGAGTTCCTTCATAAGAGCTAATCCGGACTTATGAAAGAACTTCGATACCCTCGTTGATGGTTCCCCCTCCTGAACTCGGTAGTGTTTTATTATAAGACTACCACGTGGTCATGCTTGTCTGGGACAACGCGTTCACATGTTTGTAGCAGAACCAGCTCATGTTTTGGAGCTTGCTATCGTAGTTCATCTCCCGAGAATCCCGCAACGTCATCTCGTCGATTTGTGTTGCAAACTTTCATTTTTCTTCCTAGACTCGATGGGTCTGGAATATTCTGACACCAACCAGATCTGAATCTCAGGCAGATATGATGGTTGGAACATTTCCCTAAGAACTATAATATTGGTCTCTCGATAACCGGTAAGGTGGATGTCGTGGCCAACACACCCATCCGGTAGACCTATTATTATAGGATCTTGTTTGAGGAAGTTGGCCACCCCCCCCCATAGGGATTTCGTAGGGTTTACCCCCTAGTTGCCCCTATGGATTTTTGTGTTCCCGAAGTCCGACCTTTACTTGATGTTCTAGATACCAAACCATTTCAATGAATGGGGTACGCTAGCACATCAAGGAGAACATTAGAAGCGGAGTGCTAAATGTCTCTCGGTCGATCATCCAGATTTTATTTCCTTGGCCTCGTAAAGGGTGAAATCTGAGAAGGTGTTATCTTCCTTTGCATCTGCATCCTCCATCACCATTCATTATGGTAGCAAGTTGTGTTGCCAGAATCCTTGACACGGATATTGGTGGAATCTTGATGATTGTGGAAATGCTCAAGTTCTTGAGAGCACGCACAAGCGCTACGTCTTATCATCGGCACTAGCTGGGATTGCCCCAGATTTCCTCGGTTATGCTATAACCACTCCAACAGTGAATTCACTCTCTATTGTTGGGTTCTTCCCCAGTTACCAGAATCATTCCCAGCATTTGCATTTTGTTCCCAGCTTGCACCGCCAATGTGCCATTCTACCATGGGTCTCTTCCATTTCCGGTGATAAGCAAATTCATCCATTACGTTGTCTTCAACAAGGTAATCCACATCATCCAAGTCCGAGTATGCCATTCTACCGACCCCCTCCAAACGATCGCTCGAGAATTGCCTTAGGCTGGTTTAAAGAGTTTCAATGATCTCTGAATCAAAAGTAATTCTTTTTGCCACATAAGGGGATATCTCTACGAGTCACCTTCCCTAAGGTGTATCGTTATGGTATCATGGCAACTCAACTCTTCGCTACGTTGACAATCGTTTACCACCTTCTTAGGTATGAAATTGTTGCCTACCTAGTGAACCTTCGTCATCCGTTTCTTCCACCCCTATTGATGTGTATCTCGTGTCTCAACCCGAAAGATGGTTCTATGTCTCATTCCGTAAGTTAATCTTGAGTTGTTCGATCTTCGAGGAGATCGACCCTTCTAGAGTCTCCTTCTTCTCTCCAGATCATGTTGGCAGGATTTCTCAGAGCAAGACTTCAAGATAAAGATGGTGGACGAATCAAAATCCATTTGAAGTGCAACTGGATCGTGAAGATTGTACTAGTTTGCGTTTCCCCTTCATCCTACCCTATGCTTGAATCTCGAGACGAGATTCTTGTTTAGTGGGGGTGAGTTGTCACATCCCTAGCTTCTGGCTTTGCTCTAGGCTAGCTTCATGTGTGCATCATGTCTATATTTTTGAAACTTGAATTGAGGAATGTTGGAAGCCTCAAAACCCTAAATAAAAGAGGGGCAAAAACCCTGGAAATCTCATTCATTGCTCCAAAGTGCTCCTCTTAAATGTTTGATAATTTTTGGTAAGGGTTCTGGTCCCAACCAAAATATTGAACATTTTTAAGGATTTATTCTTGGGACTTTGAATTTCAATCTTTAGCTATTTGAATTTGAATTATATTCATATAATTAGAATATAATTTAAATACCCCTGAAATATTTTATAAGCTTTTGGAAAAGTCCATCTAGCATTATAAAATATTCAGAGGAGTTTTTGGCATTGTTTGAATTATTTTTAAAATTCAAAACAGTGGCAAAATAATTTAAATAAAACAAAAACAGAATAAAAACGGAAATAAAAAGAGAGAGAGAGACTACCTGGGCCACTTACCTGTAGCCGGCCCAGCTGGCCAGCTCCTCCCGCTGGCCCAGCCCACCGCCGCCTCCCTCCCCTGTCGCCTTCCTCCTCTGCCAGGAGGACGGGCACGCGCCCGGCGCGCGCGGCCACGCGCCCCGGCCACCTCCTCCCTGCCTGGCTGCCTCCTCCTCCCCTGGTCGCCTCCCGCGACGCCACGCAGCCCCTGGCTCCCTCTCTCACTCTCCTCGCTCTTTCCCTCCGTCCCTATCCTCCTCTGTTTCTCTCTCCCTCTCGTGCCGAGCGCAGCCGTCGCCTCCGACGCTGTTCGCCGCGGCCACCGGCCACCCCTCGCCTCGCCGATGCCTCCAGAAGAACCGCCGCACTTTCTTCTTCGTCTCCACCAACTCACGTGACGCCGGGAGCCCTGCATCGCCGCCCACGTCGCCGTTCCCCTCCTCGGCCACCGGAACTCGCCGCCGTTCGATTCGCCGCCGACAGGACGTCCCCGAGCCCACTTAGCGTCTCGTCCGACTCCCCGTGAGTTCCTCTTCTCTTCCCCTCAATCCCCGCACCTGACTTCGTCCCCTAGCCCCCTTCTTCCACCACGGCCGAAGCTCGCCGCCGCCGTGCCTCGTCGCCATCGTGGCCAGAGCCACTGGAGCTCCCACCTGAGTGCACCATCGTGCTCAGACCGTCTCCACAAGCTCGTAGCACGCCCCAGCTCGCCTTCCCGTGCCCCCTAGCTCTCGCTCGCGTCTCGCCCGAACTCCGGCCGCCGCCGCGAGCTCCGTTCCGACGAGCTCCGTCGACCCCACGACCTCCCACTCGGTCCTCTGGATGCGCGGGAGCAAGGGCCATCCCCTGGTGCCCTCAGCGCGCCAAACTGACGCCTCTAGCGCAAGTCCGGCGTGCCCCGCCGTGTTCTGTGGTCACCGGCGACTCATCGCCGGCGCATCTGACGTGGCGTCGTCATTAGCGCTAATGACCCCACTAACTAACCCCCTAGGCCACTGACAGCGGGCCCCACCCCTGGTCAAACCCCAGTCAGCGCTGGGTTTGACCGGGATTAGCTCCTGTGTCACTGACGTGTGGCCCCCACACGTCAGGTTTGACCTGGACCAGCCCGTTGACCCTGCTGACGTCACTGTGACGTGGGGCTGACGCAATAAACCATTTTCTGGATTTTTTATAATTCAGGAAATTCCAGAAAATTATATAAACTTCTATAAATCATAGAAAATTAACCGTAACTCCAAATTAAATAATTTATATATGAAAAATTATCAGAAAAATTCAAGGAATCCATCTGTACCATTTTCATGCATGTTAGAACAACTTATAGCTGCTGTTTAGCACAAATCATATAAAGGGCATTTAAATATCCACATATGGAGTTTGAATTTGAATCTTGGATTCAAACCAACTCCATTTAATCTGGTTTTAGTTGCATTAGCCCAACACACATTCATTTTGCCATGTCATGATCATGCATCATATTGTGCATTGCATTGATTGTGTTCCCTTCTGTGTTGCCGGTATTTGTCCCCTCTCGATAGACGTGATACCGATGATGTGATCATTGACACTGATGAAGACTCAATGTTATCTTCAGAAGTGCCAGGCAAGCAAAACCCCCTTGTTCATTCCGATACAATCCTACTCTCTCGCTCCTGCTCTCTTCTACTGCATTAGGACAACAACGATTCATCTGTTACTTGCTGCGGTAGCTGAACCCCTTTATCCTTTGCATGACCTGTCATTCCACAGTAAATAGATGAAACCCACTAGTATGAGTAGGAATTGTTTGAGCCCTGTTGTGCCTACTCATTCATGCTTGTTTGTCATGCCTGCTACTGCTTAGAGTTGAGTCAGGTCTGATTCATCGGGGATGAATCAGAGGTGTGTGAACATGTCCTACTGTGTGTGAGCTAAGTGTGTGAACACGATTTGGTAAAGGTAGCGGTGAGAGGCCATGTAGGAGTACATGGTGGGTTGTCTCATTGCAGCCGTCCTCAGGAACTGAGTTCTGTGTTTGTGATCCATGATTCAGCTACTTCCATACATTGGGCCCTGAAATATGACCCCGCTCGACTTCTTATTCACCCTAGTCCTCTGTCCAGGAGTTGCAAGTAGTTTCTGGTGTTTGTAGCTTACTGGAGGCCATGGACAGCGCTGACCGTAGGGGTGGGCTGTGATGCGGTAGGTACGTGGCACGGTGTAACCGGATGCCCGTTTGGTATCTCGGGAACCCTGTTCACATCGTTTGGGGCTGTGAGCGAAACTCCGGCCGGATCTCCTCATGGATGGAACCCGAATAGGCGATAAACCTGGACTAGAGACTTGAGTGTTTAGGTAGGTCGTGGTCTACACCCACGCCGGCTTTCGCTTGAAGTCTGCCGAGCACATGTCGTGTGCAGACGCTAAGTGGTGGAAACATGTATGAAGAAGTACACCCCTGCAGGGTTAACATCATCTATTCGAATAGCCGTGTCCGCGGAAAAGGACTTCTGGGTTGCTTATATCAGTTCATAGACAAGTGAAAGTGGATACTCTAAAATACGCAAGATAAGCGTGAGTGCTATGGATGGCGTTCTCGTAGGGGAATGAGAGCGGATCCATAGTGGTGTATTGATATGGTGAATATGTGGACTCGTGTGCGCCACCTCAAAAGAGTTACATTGCAGTCGTAGTTTAGGATAGCCACCGAGTCAAAGCTGGCTTGCTGCAGTTAAACCCCACCATCCCTTTGTTGAAAATGATGCATATGTAGTTAGTTCTGATGTAAGTCTTGCTGGGTACATTTGTACTCACGTTTGCCTATTTTATGTTTTTGCAGAGAGACTTCAGTCTCACTAGTAGTTCCACGTGGACTTTGACGTTTAGCTTGTTACCTCAGCTACGATCTTGTGCCTCGGCAGGATTTGGTAGATAGTCAGGCTTCTCAGCCTTTTTCATTTATAGATGTCTGTACTCAGACATGATAGCTTCCGCTTGTGCTTGATTTGTATGCTCTGAATGTTGGGTCATGAGACCCATGTTTGTAATATCTCGCTCCTCGGAGCCCATTGAATAGATTACTTGAGTCATAGAGTCATGTTGTGATGCCATGTTGTATTTGCACATATCGAGCATATTGTGTGTATGTTATTGAAATGCTTGGTATGTGTGGGATCTGACCATCTAGTTGTTTATCTTTAGTAGCCTCTCTTACGGGGAAATGTCTCCTAGTGTTTCCACCGAGCCATGGTAGCTTGCTACTGCTCCGGAACACTTAGGCTGGCCGGCATGTGTCCTTCTTCGTTCCTGTGTCTGTCCCTTCGGGGAAATGTCACGCGGTGAATACCGGAGTCCTGTTAGCCCGCTACAGCCCGGTTCACCGGAGTCCTGCTAGCCCAGTGCTACAGCCTGGATTCACTCGCTGATGACCGACACGTTCGATGCTGGGTCATGGATGCCTGTCCTTGTAAGTCTGTGCCGCTTTGGGTTTACGACTAGCCATGTCAGCCCGGGCTCCTTATAATATGGATGCTAGCGACACTGTCATATACGTGTGCCAAAAGGCGCAAACGGCCCCGGGCAAAGGTAAGGCGACACCCGTGGGAATACCGTGCGTGAGGCCGCAAAGTGATATGAGGTGTTACATGCTAGATCGATGTGGCATTGAGTCGGGGTCCTGACAGAGAATGTGTACCGACAAATAAAAAATAAAACCCCAAGGAGAGGCCTAGCACCCGACAGATGGCGGTGCCTGAGAGAAAGCCAAGGGGCACGCTCTCGGCCCACCAAAAGTGACCCTTGCGGGGCTCATCTTAGCGTGATGTTGTAGAGGGCCGGTCCTTTTGTTTCTTTGGAGTTTTTCCCTTTCTTAGTTTAATTGTATATGAGGAAAATATGCATATTTACTTCACTTAAAAATTTAAAAGCATCATTGCACATTAAAGAATGTTCATATAGTGTGAAAATAATGTTCGTGCGGCTTTTAAATTTTTTGATATCATTTTAAAAAATGTTCTTGACATTCAAACATGATCACATATTTTTTTTAAATTGTGACGCTTAACAAATATGTTTGGACAATGTAAAGAAATGTGACCGTAATTTATAAAAATGTTTCTTACCAATCCAAAAAATTGTCATGCATTTCGAAAAATGCTTGTCCCATTTCCCAAGAATGTTTTATATAATGTTAGATATGTTCCCTTATTTTTTAAAAAAAAATGTTTAATAATATTCAAAAGAATATATGTGAAATATAATAAAAAGATTCAGGCATTTAAGAAAATATGTTCGTGACATTTGTAAAAAATGTTCAAGTAATTTTAAAAATATTTTTTATAATTCAAAACCTTAATGCATATATAGAAATCTTTAAATCCTATTTTATTAAAGTGTTCAAATATGTATTCAAAAAAAAATCATCATGTATTTTGAGAAATATTCAATCTGTATCTATAAACTATTGCCTGTGTATACAAACAAATGTACAACGTGGTATTGAAAAGTTGCATGTATTTGAAAAAACAAAGTAAATTAAAGTAAAATGAGAAAAAAAATGAAAGAGAAACACAAGAAAAAGCGTAAAAGGTTTTAAAACTCGTTTCACCCGTCTATAGAACTTTCCCAAAACAACTTAGATGGCCCAGGCACTAAGATAAGGACACCGCCTGCGTCAAAGGCGTAGCTACGGTAGATCTCGCACAAGGCGAGAAATCGTATTTGATATTTGAAAATCCCTATTCGACGCATTTTGCGTCGAACTGTACCTATTTCGCACAGGGGGATATTGAGCAATCGTTTGAGCTGGGCCGGCCCATTTAAGCGTTTCAAAATCTACGGTTTTGGGAACCTTCAGCCGGGTTTTTTCTTGTTTTGGGAAACTTCTAGAAGGTTCTAAAACCATTTCTTTCCTTGTTACCTCTTTTTTCGTTTTCGTTTTTCTTCTCCTGTTATTTTCTTTTCTCTCGTTTTTTCATTTTCCGTTTATTTTTCTTTTGTTTCTGTTTCGGTTTTCTTTTCTTTCCTTTCCTTTCATTTTGATTTTCAATTTCAATTTTCCTCTTTTTTTCAAATATTTTAAAAGTTGTGTCTTAATGTTTTGTTAACAAATCCGATAAATGTCCAAGATTTTCAAAAAGGTTTGTACTTTTCATATTATGTTCAGATTTTTAAAACCATTTCCCATTATAAACAACTGTTCACGAAATTTTAAAAATGTCCATGTGTCAAAAATTGTTCTCAAATGTGCATTTCTTTAGTAGTTCAAAAAATGTTCACATTTCAAAAATTGTTCGTAATTTTCAAAAAGTGATCGTGTATTCAAATTTTCTTCATGTTTTTCAAATTTTGGTAGGCATGTTTTTCTTCAAAATGTTCAAAACTTCAAAAAATTACGACATTTCAAGAAATGTTACTGCTTCAAAAGTACTTCACAAAATTTTAAAAAATGTTCATGCTTCCATTTTTGCAGGATTTTTCAAAATTGTTCATGTTTCAAAAATTGTTCGCAAACTTCAAAAAATGTTCGTGTTTTTCAAAATTGTTCAGAAGTTTAGTTAGAAATTATTCGGAACTTCAAAAAATGCTCCTGTTTTCAAAAATTGTTTACAAATTTTTAAAAATGTTCATGTTTCCATTTTTTAGGAGTTTGAAAGAAGTTCCCACTTCAAAAATTGTTCACAAATATGAAAAGTGTTTGTGTTTTAAAATTTTCTTTGGGAGCTTAAAAAATGTTTGCTTTTCCAAATTTTGTTTTGGAAAGCAAAAACTTGTTCCCATTTTCAAAAAGTTTTCATGATTTTCAGAATATGTTTTTAGCAACTAATGATTTGCTCTGCCTTAGAAATAATTGCGTTTGTAATTTCAAAAAAAAAATCAAATATGCGCTAGGGTTTGATTCTTAAAAGTTTGTGTTGTCTTATAATCACCACAACTCGTTGTCTCAGTTGGTTGTATCTCCTCTCTGAGGACGAGATCCTGGATTCGATAGCCCTCGCCGACACCTTTTTTGGAGCTAGTACTCGATCGCATCTGGTCGCTACCTTCTTGGGTCGACCCAGTCCTAGACTACCATGTGCATGCAGGCGACAACCTACCGCGGAGAGCGGCAAATAGGAGCTCCCTTCATATTTGACAGACGATGCATCGAAGAGCGAACGAGGGATGGAGTGGACCAACGCATTTAGCTAGCGTAGCCTAGGTTTTCCTGTTTAGTTTCTTACCGGGTTTGGGAACCTTTTAACCATTTTTTGCTTATGGTTTCTTTTACTGGTTTTCTAGTTGTTGTTTTTTTACTTTCTTTCCTTTCTATTTATTTTAATTTTACTAGTACATATGTCCGTGCGTTGCAACGGGCAAAAATTTTGACCAAACCCTAAACTTACCACTTCGGTGCAAAAAGAGAGATGTATGATGATGCTACGACCAGGACGACACGACGCACTACGGTAGGCGTTATCGCCGAACCAACCCGTGCGTCAGGATAGCGCCTTTAGCAGGCGGAGACTACTTTTGTCAAGATAAGACTGGGTGCATGCCCCCGTTTGAATTGTCGTTGTGTGGCAACCCTTCCAGCCAATATTTTCGGGAAGGGGACCAAGGCAACTATAAAAGGGGCAGTGCTGCCACCGTAGAGGGGGATCGCATGATTAATCCTTGAGAGCTTAACTTTGTAGCTCCAGAGCACTACCTCCACAAGCAATCCAAAGCAGGAGTAGGATTTTACATCGCACGGTGGCCCGAACCTGGGTAACTCGTCGTGTCCCTGTCGTGCCTCACGTCCCTCCTTCGTGCCTTGCTCGTCGCAGCCATGCCAAGCTCGCCGTCTAGTTGCTAGGTAACTAAACAGGGCCCAGAGTTCGAACAAGGGTCTTAGAGGATTCCCCATAGCTCGAATCAATCCCCTGACAGATCCCAATAATGATATCCCTTGTGCTCATCAGTGTATCCTAAAAAGACACACTCAATAGATTGAGCGGTCAATTTCGGTGCATCACGGGGGCAAAAAGTACACAACAAACACAACCAGGTAAATGAAGCATCAAATAATCAAGATAACGATAAAATAGATGCTCGAAAGGAATGCCACCCTGCAAAGTAGCGGATGGTTGAAGATTGGCGAGATAGGTGGAAGTGGAGATAGTGTTAGCCCAAAAGTGAGGAGGGAGAGAGGCAGCGACCATCAACGCACGAGCCGTCTCAAGAAGGCGCTGACGCTTGCGCTCAGGCATGCCATTATAAGAATGAGCACCAAGACAAGAGAACTGAGAATGAGTACCCTCCACAGCAAGGACTCCATGCAACATTTTGGAGATACACTCTCCAACATAATCAGCATGAAACACAAGAATAGGCATAGAGAACTAAGTGTGAACCATGGTATCAGACCGCTTATAAAAGATAGATAAGACCGGGAGGTGGACCCCAGACATCAGAGTGAACAAGGTCGAAAGGACACTAAGACATAGTATCGCTATGAGGATAAGGTAACTGGACTTGTTTACCAAGCCGACAGCCCTAACAGTCTAAAGACACATTCCTGGAGATGGATTCAAGAAGACCACGTCGAACTAAGGATGAGAGATGAGAACCACACAACTGACCAAGGCGACGATGCCACTACTAAAAAGAGTGGTAGAAAAAGAAAGAAAGGCGGAGAGACTGGCGGTGGTGGCAGCGGAGGAAAGGTGACGCTAGTCAAGCTCCCAGGGGCCCTAGGAGTCATGGCGCTGGGGGCCAGCACCAAGGAGAGCACCAGTGTGACTATTTAGAATAGAACAAGAGTCAAAATCAAGAATGACCCTACAACTAGAGTCAACAATCCAACGACCAAAAATGAATTGCATGGTAAGTTGACGAACATGAGTAACATCATGAATATGAAAATATGATGTCCTAGGATTGCCTCGGCCGTGAACCAGAAGGGATGTACCAATAAGAACATGACCATGAGAATTAAGAGGTCGAATAGAGCACATAGTAGATGAATCATGAGTCATATGAAAAGATGCTCTGATATCAAGAATCCACGAAGATGTACCTTCCTATGTATAAAGTGGTCTCACAATGCCAGAAGAGTCAGTAACTGAACCAACAGAATCTGTCAGTGGAGAAGCAAAGGACACAACAAGCAGGCATTAAAGTCACATAATCTCTTGCTCTATCAGGGACTCAACTGAAGGGGTCGAAGTAGATGCACCTGATAAGGAAGAACCTTGGTGATTAGCATGTCAGGAAGACACAAATCTATTGCTAAGAGAAGGAGACAATAGAAAATTTACGGAGATTTATTTTGGAATGAATAAACAATACTGGAAGAAAGAAGTACCGGAGAAGAACCTTGATGGGCCCACAAGCCAGGGAGCTCGCCCTGGTGGCTTGTGGGGCCCACAAAGGCCCACTGTTGCCCATCTCCCCCTTTCTGAAACCATTTGCCCTAGAAAAAAATAAGATAAGACTTTTAGGACCAGCTGCCGCCGTCTTGAGGTGGAACCAAAGGCGGAATACTTTTGCTTTCTAGCAGAGCGATTCTGTCGGGGATACTTCCCTCTAGGAGGGGGAAATCGAAGCTAGCGTCATCATCAACGCTCCTCTCATCGTGGGAGGACTCGTCTTCATCAACATCTTCACCTACACCATCTCATCTCGAAGCCATATCTCATCTCTTGTGTCCAATCTTTGTATCCAACCTCAGATTGGTACCTCAGGTGCTAGTAGTGTTGATTACATCTTGTAGTTGATGCTAGTTGGTTTACTTGGTGGAAGATTATATGTTTAGATTGTTAAACATATATTTATAGCGGAAAAGGCTTTTGCCCCACTTTATATATAAAGCAAACCACCCGAGCTAATAAGTTCAACACAAAGATCCACACCACACGACACACACACACACACGATAGCACACGAGCCAAGTACAAAGGTTAATGCTGAGGCACAACTCAACAAGCCCTAAAATATATTAAAAAAACAAGCAGCGGCCGCGGCAAAACACAAACACGGTTGCGGGAGAGTCCCGATGACTAATCTAGCTTGCACGATGGTGGGGGAAGCGGAGGAGCCAAGCAGAGCGCCAACGCCCGAAGGTCAGCAATGAGGATGTTGATGGCGTCTGTCGGATTTCGGGTTCCGGCAGACCCTTGAGGTTCAAACACTGGGGTGCACGCGAAGATCACACCCCCAGCCTACCCATGTCTCACCGCCTCGCTAGGATCTAAACTACACAAAGAACAACACAAAGGACACAAGATTTATACTGGTTCAGACCACCATTGTGGTGTAATACCCTACTCCAGTGTGTGGTGTGGTGGATTGCCTCTGGGGCTGATGAACAATACAAGGGAAGAACAGCCTCGCGAGGGTCTGTTCCTATGGTGGTGTTGTCCCTTTGGAGGGGTCGATTCGAGATGCCTCTATACTATGGTGGCTAGTCCTATTTATAGGCGGAGGCCCTCGGCCTCTTCCCAAATATTGAGCGGGAAGGGCGCCAACAATTGGCCATTTTGAAGGGGAACATCTAGTACACTTATCCTGACTAAAGTTGGTCCTCGCCTGCCAAAGACCCTGACGATGAAGCTGGCTTGGGCTCCACGATGACCTTCGTTCTGCCGCCCTGCTGGTCTTGGTCTTGTTGCACAGAAATGGTGGCCTTTGCTTGATATCCTTGCCTGCGCTTGCCCCCTTTGCACCAAAGGGGAAACAAGGACTCTGCGCAGGCGGCGCCCGCCTGGCCCTGGTCGTCATGGCTTGCGTCACGGGCACCTCGTGAGGTACCCCGCCTTGATCTCTCTGCCTCCTCGCGAGCCAGCCTGACGAGGCCGTGCCTGAGGAAGCCTCCTGTCTCCCTTCCCCGTGAGGCTAGGCCCCTCGCGAGGGTCTTGAGCATGTGTTGATGAAGATGGGTTGTGCTGGGCCACTCCTTGAGCCACGCCGCAGGCCGCAGGCAGGCAAGTCTGGGTACCCCCATTCCTAGAATGCCGACAGTAGCCCCCGGGCCCAAGGCGCGCTCGGACTTGGCTTAGCAGAGAAGCGAAGAGGCAAGTGCGAAGCGTCGCGGGCCCCAAGAGCCTGCGGCCTTGGGCGCTGCGTGGTGGTTGATTGGACGTGGGCGCCCTGGCTCCCCCATGACGCCTTGGCAACTGCACGATTTGACAAGTCCCTGCATGCAAAATGGGTCATCATTACCTGTGATCATGGTGGCTGACGGTTGGCCTCCCTCGGCTATATGTACGGAATGGCACGAGCCCTTCCAGTCCATCTCTTCCCGCTACTCCTCGTCTTCCTGTTCGTCCTTGCTCCTCCCTTCGCCAATGGCACCGATCCGTCAGTTTTCTGCCGAAGAGAAGGGGAAGGCTCCCCGGGAGGGTCCTATCCCGCTTCCTCCGAAGAAACGGCTTGTCTCTTGCCACGGGGAAGGAGGTGCTTGGCAGGAGGTGTCGAGGCCATGGTTCGAACGGCCGCCACCGGGATTTCCACTGCCTTTGTACGCCCGGATCGAGGGCCCTGAAGATGCTGGCGCCAAGCAGCATCGCCAGAGGCGTCGTCGCCGCCGGCGGATCACGGCGGTGCGCGTCGTTCCTCCTGGGGTTCACGCCATGGGCTCTGCTCGCGAGCTCGTGCTTCACGCCGCCACGCCTCCTCGGTCTTGGATTCGCCTCCCCCTTCCTTCGCCTTCGAGATCCTGCCAAGGGGGCCGATCGAGCTTTGGCTGCAGCATGCTAGCTGCAGTGCCCCTACGACCGAAGCGGAGGTCGAGGTTGTCGCTCCAGGCAGGGTCTACCTATCCCGCGGCTGGGGTGAGATCGCCCGGGTCGGCAGGACGGGTGGCACCCTCGCCATTCACCTCGAGTACGATGGCGCCTCCCTGATGTTCTTCAAGGTCTTCGACGCGGAGGGGCGCCGGCTGGAGTGCTGCCCTGAGAAAGGCGGCCGGGGTCCTGCTGCGGCGAGGACTAGGCTCGTCAACCGCTTCCCCAGCAGCTCCTCAGGCAGCGGGGGTGCCGGAGGATCCAGCGACTCCGCCGAGCTCCTCGCGACCCCGGAGACGAGCGGTGACAGCTACGAGCCTCCGAGCTTGCATCGCTCCCGGAGCAGGGCATGCTCGTCGGGCCGCCGTTGCCACTGATCTGTATGGGGTTGGCGCCGGTGGCCGATGGCCCACTGTTGGTGATGGCATCTTTTTCGGTGGCGCGCGTAGTTAGCACTCCTTAGGATTTGCCCCTTTTGTTTCCTGCTGGGCATCGAAGAACACACCCCGCGGGGGTTTGTAAGGTGCTTGTAGCTCCATTTGTTAATATGAACCTTATTATGAAATGGTGAGGGGTGCTCGTCCCGTCTTAGCTTAGTTCCTCCTTTCGAACCTCGCGAGGACTTGACGCTCTGCGCTGACAGGTCCCGATCCCAAGGCAGGCTTCAGCCGTCGCTGGTATGCCAGGTCGCGATGCCGTGGTCAAGGCCAGGAGGTGAGCGTCCCGGGGTCCAGTAAGAGCCCCTGAGTCGCGATGCTCAGGAGGTCCCCCTTAGCCCTCAAGCAGCCATCGCTTAGTGAGAAAGGAGCGCGACATCGCTAAAAACGGAACTGCATTAGGTGCGGGGTTGGTGCTGTGATAGCTAGCGTTTCCGGAGGATGACTTATCTCAGGAGCCAGAAGCCACCCCTCGGCGCGGCACCAGGCCCGCGCATCGGCAGCCGTGGAGCTGCCCGGCGAGGTCCCTTCGTGCCTCTTCCCTCTCGCCTTTACTCCCCTTCGTGCTCTACATCCTCATGTCCCGGCCCTCGGGCGAGCTCAGCCGTCACTGGTATGCCAGGTCGCGATGCTGTGGACAAGGCCAGAGGGTGAGGGCCGGAGAGCCGGTAAGAGCCCATGAGTCGCGATGCTCAGGTACCCCCCTTTAGCGTGCAAGCGGTTCGCGCGGACGAGAGCGAAGGAGACGCCGCGGAGACCTCACCCGACGCTGCTCCTTAGAGTGATCCTGCAAGCTCATAATGAGAAAAGCGAGGGTTTGCCGTTACAATTGCCGGCCAGCTGTTGGTTGCTCTGGGAGGGGGACGAGGCACTGAAGGCTTGGTGAGGTGGCGCCCTGCGGGGTTGCCGCGGCCAGAGCTCAGCCACTCAGGTTTGTCGACGTTGCAGGGATGGACCCATGCGCAAGCGTCGTGCCGTGTGGGAGCAGCTCCATCAGTTGGTGTCAATCGAGCGGGCGACTTGGTCAGGCACGTTAGCCACGAAGGAGCAAATCCATTTATAAAGACGCAGAAAGAGACGATCACCGCTGGGTCGAACCCGAGCAACTTTGGGGATGATGCAGCCCGAGGGGCGCCCCCGATAAAATAAGCTGAAAACATGAACTAAAGGAGATACATGCCGCAGGGACGGACCCACGCGGCCTGGGAATGATGCAACCCTGGGGGCGCTCCCAGCTGAAAATGAAACTCGAAGGATGTCACCTGACGATGTTGAAGATGGAGGGACGCTGAAGTAGCAGACGGCGTGTGCTGCGGGAGATGATCTTCACGAGCCCCCAGGCCCCGGGGCCTCGGGAGGCTCCGGAGGCGCTGTCGGCTCCTCGCGGACCATCCCCATCTCTACCAGGACAGCGGGCTGCCTGACCGCCTGAGCCTCCAAGATGCTCCTCATGAGGCGCTGATGCACCGCAGCCGCGTTCGGCAGGCCGTGAGGCATGGAAATATAGCTGTGGGGTGGACCTTCACAGCATCCCATGTGTGAGGGCCAGAGACGCTCCTGAGAGGCGGCTCGATTGAGTCCTGGTATGTCGATGCAGACGCAGCCTACCATCCTCGCCTGGATGGGGAGCTACGGCGGGTAGGCGGCGGTTGCCGCTCATGACTCTTGACTCCTGCAGCTCCTGAATGATCTCGCTGATGAACTCCTGGGGGTTTGGCCCTCATTGTCTTGCTCCTTCTTGAGGGAAACGTGCCTTGAAGCACGCCTCCAAGTGGTGCCCGAGCGCCTCCCTCGTGATCCTAGCAAAGTCGATGGCCCTCCAGGAGAGAGCCCCCGAGCCTTGCTCGAGGAGGGCGCCGAGCACGCCTTCCTAGGCGCAGACCCCGAGGGGCCTGCCTCCCGAGGGGTCAGGCCAGGCAATGTCTTCTTCTTCTTGGGGGCAGCCTCGGGAAGCCTCCCGCTTCCGTGATCTGGATCTCCAATTGATGCGGCTTGGAAAGCGCATTCCAGAGAACACATTGCGTCTCTCTCTTCACAGGGCACCGTGATGACTCCACCGCTTCCTGGCATCTTGAGGACATTGTAGCCATGATGGGTCACGGCCATGAACTTGGCCAGGGCTGGGTACCCGAGGATGGCATTGTACGGCAGGCGGATGTGAGCGACATCGAAGTCAATGAGCTCGGTGCGGTAGTTGTCGCGCTGCCCGAAGGTGACAGGAAGGCGGACCTGCCCTATCGGAACTGTGGAACCATCAGTGACTCCTGAGAAAGGCTTGGTCGGCTGCAGTTGATTGTATGGCACTTGGAGATTGTTGAACGTCTCGACGGATAGGACATTGAGCCCAGCTCCGCCATCGATGAGGGTCCTGGTGACCTGCACATTGCTAATGATTGGGGAGCAAAGCATTGGGAGGACTCCGGCTGTGGCCGCGCACTTGAGCTGATCCTCTGAGCTGAACGTGATAGCGCATGATGACCACCTGAGAGGGCGTGTGGCCTCAAGCTTGGGGAGGACTGCATTCACTTCGCGGGCAAACTGCTTGAAGATGCGCTGAGAGGCCGGGGCTTGAGCGCCGCCCAAGATGTAAGCGATTGCACGCGGCTCTTGGAAGCCCCCAACCCCCTCATCCTAGTGATGGTCTTCGTTCCTCCTCGGCTGTGGTGGCAGAGGTGGGAGGCCCGCATTGCCTTGTGGGCGATCCACCCGAGGCTGATCTCTCCAACCCCCCTCGCGAGGTGGGTCGCGCCAACCTCACTCACGAGGCTGGTCCTGCCAGCGGTCCTCGCGAGGTTGGTCGTGCCACCCTTGCCGTGGGCCACGGTCTTCCCATCGTCCTCCACCTCTTCCTCCTCCTCGGCCATAGCCCCGGTCGCTGCGCTCGGGGCGTCGGCCGGCACGTACGTCTCGCACGGCTCTGAGGTCTTGGCATTCATTGGTGTTGTGGGTGTGGAGGTCGTGGTACATGCAGTATCGGCTGCCCTTGGATGACTCAGGCTGATCCCTGCCTCGCTTGGTGTTTGGCTCTGCTGTAAGCACTGCAGCCCCCTTGCGCTTCACGTCCTTGGTCTTGGGCTTCTTCTCTTCTTGGTCAGCAACTGAGAAAAAATAGCTCGAGGAGGGACATGCGCCCTTCCTCAGCCCTAGCGCACTTGGTCGCCAGATTGAACAGCTCCAGGGAGGTGCACAGGTCTTCATGGATTGCGAGCTCCTCCTTCATCTTGACGTCACGCACGCCGTCGGAGAAGGCTGAGATGATGGCCTCCTTGGACACCTTGGGGATCTTAAGGCGAGCGTTGTTGAAGCGCTGGATGAACTTCTGCAGGGTCTCTCCCGGCTGCTGCTCGATGCGGCGCAAGTCGCTCATGGCCAGGGGCCGGTCGCGGGTGCCTTGGAAGTTGGCGATGAATCAGGTGCGCATCTCGTCCCAGGAGGATATCGTGCCTGGAGCTAGGTTCAGGAGCCAAGTGCGGGCGCCGTCCTTGAGCGCCATGGGGAACTAGTTTGCCATGACCTTCTCGTCCCCGTTGGCGGCTTCGATGCCCAGCTCGTAGAGCTGGAGGAACTCAGCAGGGTCAGCCGTGCCGTCGTAGTGCGGGGGCAGGTCTGGCTTGAACTTGCCCGGCCAGGCCACGCTGCGCAGCTCGGTGGAGAAGGCACGGTAGCCTGCAGTGGCCGCGGGAGGCCTTGGGCGATGGAGAGCTTGATCTTGGAAGTCCTGGTGCGCTGCCTCCAGGCGCAGCGCGGGGTCTTGGTGCGCCGGAGCAGGTGCGCGCTCGTGCCGAGCCGGTGCAGGGAGCACGTGGGCGGCTTCTTGGGGACAAGGGATCTCCTGGCAGCTCTTCTCTTGCTGCGCTGGTGCCGGAAGGAGTGGGTTCCGCCCAGGGGCCATGTGCCTTGGGGCCAAGGCGCCTTCTTGAGGGGGCGGTGACAGAGGCGCCCCCGGAGCTTCGTCGCCCGCGCCGGGCGGTGCGTGGTGCAACGAGAGGGACGGTGCAGGGGAGCCCCCAGCGGCGCTGACGAGCTTAGTGATGCGGGCGAGCCACTCATTGTAGAGGTCGTCGACGAGATGGTAGTGCAGGAGCTCCCGCGCCAGGAGCAGCGCGGCGTGTGTCCGCAGGAGCGCGATGGGCATGGGATGAGGAGCTGGCCGGAGTCATCGACAGAGTGGCGGTGCGGCCTTCTCGCCGCACTGATGGATGCAGGGACGACGCCTGCTGTTCATTCCCCGCTGGGACGGTGGCGGCGTTGACGGCAGGCGACGGGGAACGGCGGTGGCACCCGCCGACGGGGGCCGTCTGAGCGACGCGAGTGGCGAGAGCGGCCTGGTGCTCGGCGTGGGCGCGATGTGCATCCGACATGGATGGGACGGGCGGTGAAAACACGAGGCGACGGAAGGCGGATTCCGGTGCACGCCTACCTGGCGCGCCAAATGCCGGATTTCGGGTTCCGACAGACCCTTGAGGTTCAAACGCTAGGGTGCACGCGGAGATCACACCCCCAGCCTACCCATGTCTCACCGCCTCGCTAGGATCTAAACTACACGAAGAACAACACACAGGACATAAGATTTATACTGGTTCAGGCCACCATTGTGGCGTAATACCCTACTCCAGTGTGTGGTGTGGTGGATTGCCTTTGGGGCAGATGAACAATACAAGGGAAGCACAGCCTCGCGAGGGTCTGTTCCTATGGTGGTGTTGTCCCTTTGGAGGGGTCGATTCGAGATGCCTCTATACTATGGTGGCTAGTCCTATTTATAGGCGGAGGCCCTGGGCCTCTTCCCAAATATTGAGCGGGAAGGGCGCCAACAATTGGCCATTTTGAAGGGGAACATCTAGTACACTTATCCTGACTAAAGTTGGTCCTCGCCTGCCAAAGACCCTGACGATGACGCTGGCTTGGGCTCCACGATGACCTCCGTTATGCCGCCCTGCTGGTCTTGGTCTTGTTGCACCAAAATGGTCGCCTTTGCTTGATACCCTTGCCTGCGCTTGCCCCCTTTGCACCAAAGGGGAAACAAGGACTCTGCGCAGGCCGGCACCCTCCTGGCGCCCGCCTGGCCCTGGTCGTCATGGCTTGCGTCACGGGCACCTCGTGAGGTACCCCGCCTTGATCTCTCCGCCTCCTCGCGAGCCAGCCTAGCGAGGCCGTGCCTGAGGAAGCCTCCTGTCGCCCTTCCCTGCGAGGCTGGGCCCATCGCGAGGGTCTTGAGCATGTGTTGATGAAGATGAGCCGTGCTGGGCCACTCCTTGAGCCACGCCGCAGGCCGCAGGCAGGCAAGTCTGGGTACCCCCGTTCCCAGAATGCCGACAGCGTCCCGGTCTGTCACACGGCTAAGCGGCCGCCAGAGCTGCAAGTAACCACACATTTTGTAGATAGCATCGGAAGGCTGCCAAAGTAGAGTACGCCGAATCACTAGCCTATTGCGAATCGTCTGCAGAGTCCATGCAAGTACACCAATACCCAGCCACCTAATGCGGCGAAGCCTCAGCACAGAGGCCTGAAGTTCCACAAATAGGTTGGGGAAGTTGATGTCACACTAAGAACCCCCACCGCTCGGAAACAGCTCCATAGGAATTGTGCAGTAACACAGACAAAGAAGATGTGATTGGAATCTCCTATGGTATTGCATATCAGACACAATCCATTGCTGGGGCCATTGGTCTTAAGAACCTCCAGGCCTGAGGGCACACAGCCGTAGATTCAATGCCAAAGGAAGATCCTAACTTTGAGAAGAAGCTGAGGTTCAATGGCTCCGGTCCCAGGGTGGCGGCAATGGCCTGGTAGAGTGACTTGGTTGAAAAGCGACCAAACGATTCAAGGTGCCAGGACATATGGTCCTAATCAAGGTCATTGTCTGGCAGATGGGAGCGACATGTTCTAGCAACGCCACCCAATCATCCTGATCTAGGGGGCCAAAGGCCCACCGAAACGTGAGTCGCCCTAAGTCAATAAGGGTCGCCTCCATGGAAATATGGGGGCTCCACCGCAATGGAGAAGAGCCCCGTAATCCTAGCAGCAAAGGGGCTATCGCGGGCAAACAGTCAAACCGAAATAAGGTCGATGACCCAAAACCAACCGCGATCAAAGAGCCAATGTGGAGGACTAGGAGCAGTTGGATTATCGATTGCCAGAACTGGGACCCACCCACTCTCTGGCTGAAAGCGAGAGGTATTCCATGAAGGTATTTGGCTCGAATAATATCCAGCCACAGGCAACCCTCCCTGTGGGGGATTCGCCACAGCCAATGAGTCAGCAAAGCAATATTCATGCGCTTGGACGACATTATCTCTTACCCACCCTGATCCTTGGGTTTGCAAATGTTAGTGCACCACACCATATGATACTTCTGCTTGTCCCCATTGCCTGCCTAGAAAAATCTGGACTAATATTTTGTTATCTCCTGATGCAAGGTCTCATGCAGACTATAAAAGCTCATGACGAACATGAGGAGACTCGATGGGACGAATTGATGAGCATCATCCTAGCCGCCTTGCAGAGCCACCTACCTCTCAAAGGCTCCACCCTGTGTTGGAGCTTGGCCACATATGGTCGAATGTCTGCCACAGCAAGTCGAGAGTCACTAATTGGGATCCCAAGGTAAGTCATTGTGGAGGACCCCATGGTGAAATTCAAGCGGTCGGCAATGTCTTGAGATTCGGCAGGTGAATACACCAAGATCATGACCTCACTCTTGCTGAAGTTGATTGTGACGCCCGACATCTGCTGAAAGCACAGGAGGAGGAACTTCAGGTTCACGATGTCAAGCGTGGATCCCTCCACCATGATAATGGTGTCGTCCACATATTTAAGGAGGAAGAACCCTCCCCCTCCCACCAAATGGGGTATGACCCCAGTGATATGGCCCGCAGCTTTGGCTTTATCCAAGATGGTCGCTAGATCATCGACCACCATGTTGAACAGAGAGGGGGACAAAGGGTCCCCTTGTCATACCCCACACAGACTATGGAAGAAGGGGCCTATCTCCCCATTGATGTTCACTGCGGTCCGGCCATGGGACACCATCTGCATCACCCTAGTCACCCCCGATCATCGAAGCCCTTGCGGAGTACAACTTCCTAAAGGAAGGACCAATGCACCGTATCATAAGCTTTATGGAAGTCAATCTTAAGGAAGATTGCCTTATGATGTTTGGATCAGACCTTGTGGAGGATCTCATGAAATACCAAGACCCTGTTTAGTATATAACTCCCATGGGTGAAGGCCGACTGATTGGGATGAGTGATACGATCCGCAAGAGAAGCCAGCCTATTGGCGTACCCTGATACGTCTCCAATGCTATTATATTATCTGTTTTGGATGTTTTATACGCATTAATATACTATTTTATATCATTTTTTGGGACTAATCTATTAACCTAGTGCCCAGTGCCAGTTGCTAATTTTTTTCCTTGTTTTTGGCTTTTTCAGAAAGGAATATCAAACGGAGTCGAAACGGAATAAAACTTTTGCGATGATTTTTCTTGGACCAGAAGACACTTGTAGGACACGGAGAGGGGGCCAGAAGGTTCCCGGGGAGGCCACAAGCCTGCAGGGCACGCCCTAGGGGGGCGGGGCGCCCCCTGGCTTGTGGGCCCTCGGGAGTCCTCTAACCCTAATTCTTGCTCTATAAATACACAAATAATCCCAAACCATCAGAAGCTTCCACGAAAATACTTTTCTGCCGCCGCAAGCCACCGACCTCGTGAGATCCCATCTTGGGGCCTTTTCCGGTGAATTGTCGGAGGGGGATTCGATCACGGATGTCCTCTACATCAACCCTATCGCCCTACCGATGATGCATGAGTAGTTTACCACAGACCTACGGGTCCATAGCTAGTAGCTAGATGGCTTCTTCTCTCTCTTTGATCTTCAATACAAAGTTTGCCTCGATGTTCTTGGAGTTCTATCGGATGTAATACTTTTTTGCGGTGTGTTTGTTGAGATCCTATGAATTGTGGATTTATGATCAGATTATCTATGGATATTATTTGAGTCTCCTCTGAATGCTTATATGCATGATTTGATATATTTGTATTTCTTTTCGAACTATTGATTTGGTTTGGCCAACTAGATTGGGTTTTCTTGCAATGGGAGAGGTGCTTAGTTTTGGGTTCAATCTTGTGGTGTCCTCACCAAGTGACATAGTAGGGGTAGCGAGGCACATATTGCATTGTTGCCAACAAGGATAGAAAGATGGGGCTTACATCATATTGCTTGAGTTTATCTCTCTACATCATGTAATCTTACTTAAAGTGTTACTCCGTTCTTTTTTTTGACTATGAACGACAGTGGGAGAGGCTCCCACTGACTTTTGTATTACTCACAAAGAACCAATTACATCCATGTTACACTGGGTTTTTATTGGCCCCCCGGCCATGGGCTCAAGATTTTACACCGCAAATGTCACAAGCCTAATATGTAATTAGCTAAGAAAGGTTGAAGCTCCTCTCTACAATTGTGGACTAGAAGGAATAAAAGACTTTTGAACCTAGCCAACCATGAAACAAAAGAGTGTGGGATCCCTCTGAAATACTCATTGTTTCTTTCCATCCACAGACTCCAAGCGGCCATCATAAAAATGTCCATGAACAGGGGTTTTTCGCCAGTTTTCTCTACCACCATGCAACAAGGAGATTCTGTTGTCCAACATCGACCAATGCATGCCAACCTTATTCCAACAACGTTGGCTAAAGGGGCAGGTAAAGAATAGGTGTTCAACTGTTTCCTCATGAGGGTTTTGGCACACCATGCAAGCATAACTGTTGCCCGCAATGGCATAATGCCTACGTCTCAGCATGTTTCTCGTGTTTAAGTGGTCCACCAGCAGTAGCCACCCAAACATTTTGAATTTGATCGGGCTTTTGGCCTTCCAAAGCCAAACGAAAGCATCATCATCAACTATTTCTTTGAAACAGTGGTTATAGAACTTTTTGGAGGAGAATTTCCCACCAAGGGTGCACTCCCAAGTGTCATTGCAGTCTCTCTCCAAAAGCACATGCATCGAGTCTTGTTGGATCTCCCTAACTTATTCTCTAGCCTGAGCAGACAGAGGTAGATGGAAAAGCATGCCCGGGTCCATAGTGATAAGAACCTTAACAAGAGAGTCATCCTTGTTTAAGCATAAAGAGAAAGCCCTAGGGAATAGTTCCATGAGGGGGGCATTGAGGGAGTCCTGGATTAAGGGGTCCTCGGACAGCCGGACTATATACATGGGCCGGACTGTTGGGCTATGATACAAGATAGAAGACTTCTTCCTGTGTGCGGATGGGACTCTCCTTTGCGTGGATGGCAAGCTTGGTGATTCGGATATGTAGATTCCTTTCTCTGTAACCGACTTTGTGTAACCCTAGCCCCCTCCGGTGTCTATATAAACCGAAGGGTTTAGTCCGTAGAGACAACAACAATCATAATCATAGGCTAGACTTCTAGGGTTTAGCCATTACGATCTCGTGGTAGATCAACTATTGTAATACTCATATTCATCAAGATCAATCAAGTAGGAAGTAGGGTATTACCTCCAGAGAGGGCCTGAACCTGGGTAAACATTGTGTCCCCCGCCTCCTGTTACCATTAGCCTTAGACGCACAGTTCGGGACCCCCTACCCGAGATCTGCCGACTTTGACACCGACATTGGTGCTTTCATTGAGAGTTTCGCTGCGTCATCACCATAAGGCTTGATGGATCCATTAATCATCTACAACAACGCAGTCCAGAGGGAGTTCTTCCTCCCTGGACAGATCTTCGTATTTGGCGACTTCGCACTGCGGGCCAACTCGCTTGGCCATCTAGAGCAGATCGATAGCTACGCCCGTGGCCATCGAGTCAGATTTGGAAGCCTGAATTTCATGGCCGATATCCGTGGAGACTTGATCTTTGATGGATTTGATCCCATGACGGCTGTCCCCTGCCACCATGATGAACATGACCTAAATCTGTCATCGAACCGCGCTCAGGAGATAGCGCCCGTAACCGCTCTGGCCCTATGAGGGAGTCTTGGATTAGGGGGTGTCCGGATAGCCGAACTATCACAGTTGGCCAAACTCCTGGACTATGAGATACAAGATTGAAGACTTCGTCCCGTGTCCGGATGGGACTTTCCTTGGCATGGAAGACAAGCTTGGCGATACGGATATGTAGATCTCCTACCATTGTAACCGACTTTGTGTAACCCTAACCCTCTCGGGTGTCTATATAAACCGGAGGGTTTTAGTCCATAGGACGAACAACAATCATACCATAGGCTAGCTTCTAGGGTTTAGCCTCTTTGATCTCGTGGTAGATCTACTCTTGTACTACCCATATCATCAATATTAATCAAGCAGGAGTAGGGTTTTACCTCCATCGAGAGGGCCCGAACCTAGGTAAAAACATTGTGTCCCTTGTCTCCTGTTACCATCCGCCTAGATGCACAGTTCGGGACCCCCTACCCGAGATCCGCCGGTTTTGACACTGACATTGGTGCTTTCATTGAGAGTTCCTCTGTGTCGTCACCTTTAGGCCCGATGGCTCCTTCGATCATCAACAACGACGTGGTCCAGGGTGAGACTCTTCTCCCCGGACAGATCTTCATATTCGGCGGCTTTGCACTGCGGGCCAATTCACCTGGCCATCTGGAGCAGATCGAAAGCTACGCCCCTGGCCATCAGGTCAGATTTGGGAGTTTGAACTACACGGCTGACATCCGCGGAGACTTGATCTTCGACGGATCCGAGCCACAGCCAAGCGCACCGCACTGTCTCGACGGGTATGATCTAGCTCTGCCGCCGAACAGTGCCCTGGAGGCCGCACCAGCGTCCGCTCCGACCCTTAGCTCGGAGCCGACTTCGCCGATCGAGGACGAGTGGCTGGACACCGCCTCGGGGGCTACGATCTCTACGGCGATTGAGCCGAACACCATCCCTGTCCTTTGCAAAGCCCATGAATCCGAGGTGCCGGACTCCCCTTCGGACTCCGAACCTCCCGCGCCCCTGCCAATCAAATCCGATTGGGCACCGGTTATGGAGCTCACTGCCGCGGACATCTTTCAGCACTCGCCCTTCGGCGACATCCTGAATTCACTAAAGTCTCTCTCTTTATCAGGAGAGTCCTGGCCGGACTATGGTCAAGAAGGTTGGGATGCGGACGACGAAGAAATTCAATGCCCACCCACCACCCACATTGTCGCCACTGTCGATGATTTAACTGACATGCTCGTCTTCGACTCCCAAGACATCGACGGTATGGACGACGATGCAGGAGACAACCAAGAACCAACGCCCACAGGGCACTGGAAGGCCACCTCGTCATACGATATATACATGGTGGACACTCCAAAAGATGGGAATGGCAATGGAACAGCGGAGGATGACCCCTCCAAGAAACAGCCCAAGCACCGCTCTAAATCCCGCCACAGCAAAAACGGCGATTCCGGCACGGGAGATAATAACACCCGGACAGTGCCGAAGACAACCCCCTCTAGTAGGATTCAGCACAGGAGGAGGGAGAAGCCAACCCTCATGATAGAGCGGTAGACAGAGAGGTAGAGGACAATAATTATATGCCTCCCTCCGAAGATGAAGGAAATGCGCCAGACTTGCGAGACATATTGGAGGACAAGGCAAGGCAAATAAGATCAATCTACGAATCGCGTGGGCGCTCCACGACACGTGATGACAACCGTCGCGCCGGATACAATTCCGGCCGGGCCGAACACAGTAGACAAAGCTCATTTGAGTTGCGTCGTGATATAGCCCAATACAGAGGCGCCGCACACCCACTATGCGTCACAGACGAAGTAATGGATCATCAAATCCCAAAGGGTTTCAAACCCGTAAACATTGAATCATACGACGGCACAACAGATCCTGCGGTTTGGATCGAGGACTATCTCCTTCACATCCACATGGCCTGCGGTGATGATCTACACGCCATCAAATACCTCCCACTGAAGCTTAAAGGACCAGCTCGGCATTGGCTCAACAGCTTGCCAGCAGAATCAATTGGTTGTTGGGAAGACCTGGAAGCCGCATTCCTTGATAACTTCCAGGGCACATATGTGCGACCACCAGACGCTGATGACCTAAGCCACATAATTCAGCAGCCAGATGAATCGGCCAGACAATTCTGGACACGGTTCTTAACCAAGAAAAATCAAATCGTTGACTGTCCGGATGCAGAGGCCCTTGCAGCCTTCAAACATAACATCCGCGACGAGTGGCTTGACCGGAACCTAGGACAAGAAAAGCCGAAATCCATGGCAGCCCTCACATCACTCATGACCCGCTTCTGCGCGGGAGAGGCCAACTGGCTAGCTCGCAGTAACAACCTGACCAAAAACCCTGGTAGTTCATATACCAAGGACAGCAATGGCAGGTCGCGTCGCAACAAGCACAAGCGCCGCATTAACGGCGATAATACTGAAGATACGACAGTCAATGCCGGATTCAGAGGCTCTAAACCCGGTCAGCGGAAAAAGCCATTCAAAATAAATACTCAGGGCCCGTCCAATTTGGACCGAATACTCGATCGCTTGTGCCAGATACATGGCACCCCCGAAAAACTAGCCAACCACACCTACAGGGATTGTTGGGTATTCAAGCAGGCAGGCAAGTTAAATGCCGAAAACAATGACAAGGGGCTGCATAGCGATGACGAGGAGGAGCCCCGGCCACCGAACAATAGAGGACAGAAGGGCTTTCCCCCACAAGTGCGGACAGTGAACATGATATACGCAACCCACATACCCAAAAGGGAGCGGAAGCGTGCACTAAGGGACGTATACACGATGGAGTCAGTCGCCCCAAAGTTCAACCCGTGGTCCTCTTGCCCGCTCACTTTTGATCGAAGGGACCACCCCACTAGCATCCGCCATGGCGGATTCGCCGCATTGGTTCTTGACCCAATCATTGACGGATTTCACCTCACTAGAGTCCTGATGGACGGCGGCAGCAGCCTGAACCTGCTTTACCAGGATACAGTGCGCAAAATGGGCATAGACCCCTCAAGGATTAAACCCACAAAAATGACCTTTAAAGGCGTCATACCAGGTGTAGAGGCCAACTGTACAGGCTCAATTACACTTGAAGTGGTCTTCGGATCCCCGGATAACTTCCAAAGCGAGGAATTAATCTTCGACATAGTCCCATTCCGCAGCGGCTATCACGCACTGCTCGGATGAACCGCATTTGCAAAGTTCAATGCGGTGCCGCACTACGCATACCTCAAGCTCAAGATGCCAGGCCCTCGAGGAGTAATCACAGTCAATGGAAACACCGAACGCTCTCTCCGAACGGAGGGGCATACGGCGGCCCTCGCGGCGGAAGTACAAAGCAGCCTATTAAGGCAATTCTCGAGTCCGACTACTAAACGTCCGGACACCGTCAAGCGCGCCTGGATTAACCTAAAACAAGACCGCCTGGCACGTTCCGAGCATGCGTAGCAATGCGGCCCCAACCCCAGCCCTCGCAAAATCGCGAGACCAGTACTACGCGTACATAACTACGCCCTGGAGATACCATGGGCATAGGGGGAGGGGCACGACCACGACATGCCCATAGTGCGGCTCAACCGCACAAGGGGCTCCCAATTGTGTCATTCTTTTTTTCTTATTCTCAGGACTCCGTTTTCCACAAGCCCTGTCCGGCGGTAGAATCGCCGAACTCATGATGCAACAGCCAGGGAAGCAGAAAAGCTACGTCGACTGTCCAGGTGGTCTCTATTACGAGCAGTATACCTGTTTTACATACCATCCCGTAGCCTACCCCTGGAGGGGGACATATTGAAATAGTCCCATCCCTTGCTTATCGCACTATTTGTATCGTTCTGCTTTCATTGCAGTATCTTTTGAATAAACAATACATAGCTTCTGCTTATTATTGCATTCCTTTTTTTTTCTATAAATGTTCATCTATGACATGTTGCACCCGTACAACTTGGTACGGTCAATACACCAGGGGCTTAAGTACCCCAAAACATGGTGTGATAAGTCTGAACACTTTCACAAGTGTGGCACCCCGAACTTATAGCATTATATGCATCGGCTCCGAATCATGTCTTGGGTCAATAGTTGGGTTTGCCCGGCTCCCATGTTTTGGTACCTTACATTCCGTTATATCGGTTAAGGTAGCGCTGGGAGAACCACTGCGATTGTGCCCCGGTTGAGCTGGGTTGAGCACCTCAGTGGAGAAAGCTAAAACTGACCGTCATGATAGGGCGAGAGCCGGTCGCTGTTCAAGAGGTTTTTCGGGTCCCTAAAGACTCATGCCGCTTAGAGCGAGGAGTCGGCATTGTCCGGCCAAAGGCATGGATAGCGCCCCGAACTCGGTCTTACGAATACCAGGGGCTTCGCCGAAATTTAAAATTATAGAATTCTATGGCTAAGTGAGAGTGTTCAAGCATTATAGTCCGGTTGCCTCGTTCATGGTGTTGAACGCCTCCCTCGAAGGACCCAAGAATGGGAACAAGAGCGCTCAAGTTTATCCCGAACACCCCAGCACTCATGGCATGGGGGCTGAAGCCAACGACTCGCCATCTCTCAAATTTGATAAAAGGCCGCACAGAAGGTAATATTTTAAATTAACAAGCGTTGCTTAGCGCATATGAACAAAGTTTTCAACGTACAAGATAACAAATGCGAGTCTACTAAAAAATTACATCTTTGGAGCATTCACCCGCTATAAGGCGGGCACCCTTCAGGACGCCCTTATAGTACATCTCGGGCTTGCGATACTCCTTGCCCGGCGGTGGCGTGTCCGTCACAAGCTTCTCGGTGTCCATCTTGCCCTAGTGCACTTTAGCATAGGCAAGGGCCCGACGGGCACCTTCAATGCAGACGGAGTGCTTGACGACTTCAATCCATGGACAGGCGTCCACCAGCCACCGCACCAGACCAAAGTAGCTCCCAGGCATGGCTTCTTTAGGCCAAAGCCGAACTATGAGGCCCTTCATGGCCTGTTCAGCCACCTTGTGGAGCTCGACCAGCTGCTTCAGCTGGTCGCTTAGGGGCACCGGATGTCCGGCCTCAGCATATTGAGACCAGAACACCTTTTTCGTCGAGCTCCCCTCCTCAGCTCGGTAGAACGCGACAGCATCAGACACACTACGTGGCAGATCGGCGAACGCTCCTGGAGAGCTCCGGATTCGGGTAAGTAACAGATAATTCACTTTTACATGCTTGCTTTGCATAAAGAATGCCTTACCCGCCGCTATCTTCTTTATCCCCTCGATCTCCTGGAGGGCCTTCTGGGCTTCGGCCTTAGCGGCTTTGGCACTCTCAAGAGCCAAGGCGAGCTCGGACTCTCGGGTCTTCGAGTCACGCTCCAAACTCTCGTGTTTTTCCACGAGAGCCTGGAGCTCTTGCTGCAACTCCTCCACCCGCGCCTCTTGCTTCTCTCACTTGGTGCGCTCCGCGGCCGCACTATCTTCGGCCTTGGACACCGCTTCCTTCAGGGTCACCACCTCGTTCGTGGCCCCTGCAATACCCACGTTATTCCTGTTATTTTTTGCAACCAAATCCTTTCTATAAGGTATTACTTTAATAAGGTATTATTTACCTTCCTTGTCCTTGAGCTGCTTCTTGGCAAGGCCGAGCTCGTTCTTGGACCGCTTGAGGCTCTCCTTCAATGTATTGACCTCTGCAGCCAGTGCGGCAGAGGTCAGCAGCGCAGCCTGCATTCCCATATTGACATATTTATGTTAGACTCCTTAGTATATCTTCTTAGATCCTCAGCTCGGCTTTTCTTTCCGAACACCGAACTAATCATCAGGGGCTACTGTCTATGCGGTAATATTCTTACGTATCTTAAAAACTTACCTCAAAGCCTGTTAGAAGGCTGGTATAGGCTTCAGTCAGCCTGCCCTTGGCGGACTGAACTTTCTGGATCACCGCACTCATAACAGTGCGGTGCTCCTCGTTGATGGAGGCGCCGTTAAGCGCCTCCAGCAAACTATCCGGCGCCTCCGGTTGGACGGAGGTCACCGGCATCGCAGTCTTGCCCCTCTTAGGAAGGGGCCGCCTGCCGGACTTTGGAACCACTGTAGGTTCCGGTACGGAGTCCGGCACAGGGTCGGACTTAGAGCCCTCTGGGGTTTTGCCCCCTTCGTGCCCGGAGTCCGAGAGATCGCCTTGCGGCGCCTCCAGGACCACCTCCTCCTGGTTGGGCCCCTTTTGGGACTCCACCGCGGCGTCGTCTGCGTCACGAGGGGAGGAGGCGGTCGGAAGTGAAGTGCTATTCACATCCGATGAATCCAGGGAGCCGCTCGACGAAGCGGGGAGCTCGTCCTTGGGCGGGCTACATGGTTGTATTTGGCGTTAGAAGACACTATGCAACAAATGAAAAATCATGAGTTATTCTGGAATCCGGACACTTATGATCTCGCCAGGGGCTTGGCCCTCGAGGGCCACTCCTCTTCGCCGTTGTCGGCGTTGGTGGGAAAGTCCGGGGGAAGGGTCCTTCCTTTCTTGGACCCTCCGCCCCCCAGCTGGGGCGGCCTTCCTTTTCTTCTCTCCCCCCGCTGGGGAAGAGGCCTCTTTTTCCTCCTCCTCGCTTTCGCGGGAGGAGTCCGCCTCGGAGTCATCGGATGATGAGTCCGACAACACTTGACGCCGGGCACTCTTTCGAGTTCCCGTGGCCTTCTTCTTGGCCTTCTTTTCCAGCACCACGTGAGGTGCCGGAACCAGCAGCCCCGTTAAGCGGGCGTCCACTGGGTCTTCTAGCAAAGGAGCCGGACAGTTAACCTGCTCGGACTTCTTCAGCCAGTCCTGTCAAAGGTAAGGGAGTTTAGATCCCACATAGAGTCAGACTATGAAAACAAGAGTCCCGTAAAGGGTAGAATAGCTTACCTCGCTGGCCTGACGCCGCGAGCTGAATCCGCGATCTTTGGTAGCGGATGCGGGGGCCTCGGCACCCTTAAACATCACCTTCCAGGCATCTTCGTACGTAGTGTCAAAGAGCTTGCTCAAGGTTTGGTGCTGTGCCGGATCAAACTCCCACAATTTGAAGGCCCGTTGTTGGCATGGGAGGATCCAGCGGATGAGCATGACCTGGACTACGTTGACAAGCTTGAGATTCTTGTTCACCAGCTTTTGGACGCAGGCTTGAAGTCCGGTCAGCTCTTCCGAATCTCCCCATGTCAGGCCCATCTCTTTCCAGGAGGTGAGCCATGTGGGGAAACCAGATCGGAATTCGGGGGCCGCCGCCCATTCGGGGTCGCGCGGCTTGGTGATGTAGAACCACCCTAATTGCCACCCCTTTATTGTCTCCACAAAGGAGCCCTCGAGCCATAGGACGTTGGCCATCCGGCCCACCATGGCACCTCCGCACTCCGCTTGGCGGCCGCCCACTACCTTCATCTTGACATTAAAAGTCTTCATCCATAAGACGAAGTGGGGCTGGATGCAGAGGAAGGCCTCGCACACGACGATGAACGCCGAGATGTTGAGGATGAAGTTCGGGGCCAGATCATGGAAATCTAGGCCATAGTAGAACATGAGCCCCCGGACAAACGGGTGAAGTGGAAAACCTAGTCCGCGGAGGAAGTGGGTGAGGAACACCACCCTCTCATGGGGCCTGGGGGTGGGAAGGAGCTGCCCCTTGTTGGGGAGCCGATGCGCGATGTCGCTGGAAAAGTATCCGGCCTTTCGCAACTTTTTGACTTGTTCCTCCGTTACGGAGAAGACCATCCACTTGCCTCCCACTCCGGACATGGCTGGGGAAGGTTGAGGCGAGATGTGCAGACTTGGGCGCTGGAGCTCGAGTGCGCGGAAATGGATAAGAAAAGGAGGAAGAAGGCGTAGGTAAAAAGGTGGATCCTTGTCCCCTTATATGCACGGACGAAACTACGCGTCCCCACCAGCCTGATAAAACTCGCTTATCTCCCAAGCGCCGTAATCAATGGCGCGGTTGGATTACCCATGCCCGTATTGATGAGAATCACGGAATAAGGGGACACGATCTCTGCTTTGACAAGACGTGCCAAAGAAACCGCCTCGCTAAACACGCTGAGGTGGAACAGTAAAAACGATTCCAATAAAGGCTTGGCCGTGGTGTGACGTCACGCCGCAGAATACGTCAGTAGATTGAATTTGTGTAAAGATTATTCTCTCTACAGAGGTATGTGGAACTTATTTTGCAGAGCCGGACACTATCCTTGTGTTCAAAATCTTCTATGAAGTATTCGGAGGAGGAACCCGCCTTGCAATGCCGAAGACAATATGCGTGCCGGACTCGTCGTCATTGAAGCCTGGTTCAGGGGCTACTGAGGGAGTCCTGGATTAGGGGGTGTCCGGATAGCCGAACTATCACCGTTGGCCGGACTCCTGGACTATGAAGATACAAGATTGAAGACTTCGTCCCGTGTCCTGATGGGACTTTCCTTGGCATGGAAGACAAGCTTGGCGATACGGATATGTAGATCTCCTACCATTGTAACCGACTCTGTGTAACCCTAACCCTCTCCGGTGTCTATATAAACCGGAGGGTTTTAGTCCATAGGACGAACAACAATCATACCATAGGCTAGCTTCTAGGGTTTAGCCTCTTTGATCTTGTGGTAGATCTACTCTTGTACTACCCATATCATCAATATTAATCAAGCAGGAGTAGGGTTTTACCTCCATTGAGAGGGCCCGAACCTCGGTAAAAACATTGTGTCCCTTGTCTCCTGTTACCATCCGCCTAGACGCACAGTTCGGGACCCCCTACCCGAGATCCGCCGGTTTTGACACCGACACCCTAGATCCAGAGCGGACCGCGCAGTCCGAGGACGGGAAGCTCAACCCCGCCACGGAGGCCGCAGAGTGAGCGGCATTCGAGCCGCACACAAACCCAACATCGAGCTGGGCTTGTGTCACCGGAACCTCGGATTCATCTCCGGTCATGGGTTCCAGATCGCGTGCGTCCGCGTCCATTGAACTTGATGGGGCGCCGATCTTGGAGTTCAGCTCCGCGGACATCTTCCAGCACTCACCTCTAGGCGATGTGTTAAACTCATTAAAATCCCTCTCCTTGTCAGGGGACTCTCGGCTGAACTATGTCCGGCTCAAATGGGAAGCGAACGACGAAGAACTTTGTTGCCCACCCACCACCCACTTTATAGCCACTGTCGACGACTTAACCGATATGCTTGATTACGACTCCGAAGACATCGACAGTATGGACGATGATGCCGGAGAAGAGCAGGAACCACCGCCTACAGGGCGTTGGACAACCACCTCCTCGTACGACATATACATCGTGGATACACCCAAAGAAAACAACGGTGACAATGAAAATCCATTCAAGGATAAACCTCCTGAGATACAGCCAAAACGCTGACGTCAGCAGCGCCGCTCTAAGCCATGCTGTAATAAAAACAGCAACACCATCACAGGAGAAAACAACACTCCGGACAATGCCGAAGACAATGAAGACCCCGTTGAGCCAACCTCCGAACAATAGGAATCGGAGGATGGGCGAGTCAACCCTGACGAGCAGGCCATGAATGAAGACTCGGAGGATAGCAACTACCTTCCGCTCTTCGAGGACAAGGTGAGCCTCGGTGACGAAGATTTTATAGTGCCTGAGGAGCCCGGCGAACAGGAACGCTTTAAGCATCGGCTAATTGCAACTGCAAGGAGCCTAAAAAATAAGCAGCAACAACTTCAAGTTGATCAGGATCTGCTCAATGACAGATGGATTGACGTCCTGGCAGCCGAGGAATACAACCTCGAGCGCTCAACCAAAAGCTAACAAAAGCGCAAACTGTTACCACAGTTTGATGACGAGGTGCTGGAGCCCGTTCGACCAGTGCATAATGCGGCTGACCGACCACCACGTGGCCGGGACAAGGCGGCACCTCGAGCCGAACACCAGCCCGAACTACCTCGTCAAAGAAACAGAAACACAACAGCTCGGGGATACACACATGAGATGCGGCATGACTTGGAAAACAAAGCAGGTCAGACAAGATCGATCTACGAATCACGGGGACGTGCCCTTACGCACTATGATAGCCACCTGGCCGGACGTGACAAACATAATCACGATTGAGCCGATGACTGCAGACGAACTCCATCCGAGCTATGTCACGACCTGGCCCGATACAGAGGCGTCGCACAGCCCCTCTGCTTCATCGATGAAGTAATGGAACACGATTTCCCAGAAGGGTTTAAACCCGTGAACATCAAATCATATGATGGGACAACATACCCCGCGGTATGGATTGAGGATTTTCTTCTCCATATTCATATGGTACGTGGTGATGATCTTCGTGCCATCAAATACCTCCCGCTAAAACTCAAAGGACCAGCTCGACACTGGTTGAACAGTCTGCCCGAAAACTCCATTGGCAGCTAGGAGGACTTGGAAAATGCCTTTCTTGACAACTTTGAAGGCACATATATCCATCCTCTGGACACCGACGAAATAAGTCATATAGTCCAACAGCCTGGAGAGTCAGCCAGGAAATTTTGGACCAGGTTCTTAACTTTAAAGAACCAGATAGACGACTATCCGGATGCCGAAGCCCTAGCGGCCTTTAAGCATAGCATATGTGACGAATGGCTCGCCCGACACCTTGGCCAAGAAAAGCTGAAGTCCATGGCAGCCCTCATGACACTTATGACCCGCTTTTGCACGGGGGAGGATAGCTGGCTGGCCCGTAGCAATAATCATGCAAGTGAACCTGGCACTTATGAGGCCAGAAACAACAACGTCAAGCCACGATGCAACAGACACAAGCGTCGAAGCAACGGTGACAACACCGAAGACACGGCTGCCAATGTCGGATTCAGTGGCTCTAAGTACGATCAGCGGAAGAAGCCATTTAAGAGAAACAATCTGGCCCCATCCAGTTTTGTCAGGACCCCGACTCAATGCCACATCGATCTAGCATGTAACACCTCATATCACTTTGCGGCCTCACGCACGGTATTCCCACGGGTGTCGCCTTACCTTTACCCGGGACCGTTTGCGCCTTTGGGCACACGTATATGACAGTGTCGCTAGCATCCATATGATAAGGAGCCCGGGCTGACATGGCTAGTCGTAAACCCAAAGTGGCACAAACTTACAGGGACATGCATCCATGACCCAGCATCGAACGTGTCGGTCATCAGCGAGTGAATCCAAGCTGTAGCACTGGGCTAGCAGGACTCTGGTGAACCGGGCTGTAGCGGGCTAACAGGACTCCGGTATTCATCGCGTGACATTTCCCCCAAGGGACAGACACAGGAACGAAGAAGGACACATGCCGGCCAGCCTAAGTGTTCCGGATCAGTAGCAAGCTACCATGGCTCGGTGGAAACACTAGGAGACATTTGCCGGTAAGAGAGGCTACTAAAGATAAACAACTAGATAGTCAGATCCCACACATACCAAGCATTTCAATAACATACACACAATATGCTCGATATGTGCAATACAACATGGCATCACAAAATGACTCTACGACTCAAGTAATTATTCAATAGGCTCCGAGGAGCGAGATATTACAAACATGGGTCTCATGACCCAACATTCAGAGCATACAAATCAAAACACAAGCGGAAGCTATCATGTCTGAGTACAGACATCTATAAATGAAAAAGGCTGAGAAGCCTGACTATCTACCAGATCCTGCCGAGGGCACAAGATCGTAGCTGAGGTAACAAGCTAAACGTCGAAGTCCACGCGGAACTACTAGCGAGACCGAAGTCTCTCTGCAAAAACATAAATTAAGCAACGTGAGTACAAATGTACCCAGCAAGACTTACATCAGAACTAACTACATATGCATCATTATCAACAAAGGGGATGGTGGGGTTTAACTGCAGCAAGCCAGCTTTGACTCGATGGCTATCCTGAACTACGACTGCAAGTAACTCTTTTGAGGTGGCGCACACGAGTCCACATATTCACCATATCAATACACCACTATGGATCCGCTCCCGTCTCCCTACGAGAACGCCATCCATAGCACTCACGCTTATCTTGCGTATTTTAGAGTATCCACTTTCACTTGTCTATGAACTGATATACGCAACCCAGAAGTCCTTTACCGCGGACACGGCTATTCGAATAGATGATGTTAACCCTGCAGGGGTGTACTTCTTCACACACGCTCTCACCACTTACCGCCGTTTACACGACATGTACTCGGCAACCTTCAAGCGGAAGCCCAACGTGGGTGTCGGCCACGGCCTGCCTAAACACTCAAGTCTCTAGTCCAGGTTTATTGCCTATTCGGGTTCCATCCATGAGGAGATCCGGCCGGAGTTTCGCTCACAGCCCCAAACGATATGAACAGGGTTCCGTGACACCAAACGGGCGCCCGGTTTACCCGGCTACGTGCCTACCGCATCACAGCCCACCCCTACGGTCAGCGCTGCGCACGGCCTCCAGCATACTACAAACACCAGAAACTACTTGCAACTCCTGGACAGAGGACAAGGGTGATTAAGAAGCCGAGAGGGTCCATTGGTTTCGGGCCCAATGCGTGGTAGTAGCTGAATCATGGATCACAAACACAGAACTCAGTTCCTGAGGATGGCTGCAATGAGACAACCCACCATGTACTCCTACATGGCCTCTCACCGCTACCTTTACCAAATCGTGTTCACATACTTAGCTCACACACAGTAGGACATGTTCACACGCCTCTGATTTATCCCCGATGAATCAGACCTGACTCAACTCTAAGCAGTAGCAGGCATGACAAACAAGCATGAATAAGTAGGCACAACAGGGCTCAAACAACTCCTACTCATGCTAGTGGGTTTCATCTATTTACTGTGGCAATGACAGGTCATGCAAAGGATAAAGGGGTACAGCTACCGTAGCAAGTAACAGATGAATCGGTGTTGTCCTAATGCAGTAAAAGAGAGCAGGAGCGAGAGAGTGGGATTTTATCGGAATGAACAAGGGGGTTTTGCTTGCCTGGCACTTCTGAAGATAACATTGAGTCTTCATCAGTGTCAACGATCACATCATCGGTATCACGTCTATCGAGAGGGGACAAATACCGGCAACACAGAAGGGAACACAATCAATGCAATGCACAATATGATGCATGATCATGACATGGCAAAATGAATGTGTTTTGGGCTAATGCAACTAGCAACAGATTAAATGAAGTTGGTTTGAATACAAGATTCAAATTCAAACTCCATATGTGATTATTCAAATGCCATTTAATTGATTTGTGCTAAACAGCAGCTATAAGTTGTTCTAACATGCATGAAAATGGCACAAATGGATTCCTTGAATTTTTCTGATAATTTTTCATATATAAATTATTTAATTTGGAGTTACGGTTGAATTTCTATGATTTTTAGAAGTTTTTACAAATTTCTGGAATTTCCTGAATAATATAAATCTAGAAATGAATTATGGCGTCAGCACCACGTCACGGTGACGTCAGCAGGGTCAACTGGGTGCCCCAGGTCAAACCTGACGTGTGGGGGCCACACGTCAGTGACACAGGAGCTAATCCCGGTCAAACCCATCACTGACTGGGGTTTGACCAGGGGTGGGGCCCACTGTCAGTGGCCTAGGGGGTTTGTTAGTGCGTCATTAGCGTTTAATGACATCGCCACGTCAGCTGCCGGCGTTTAACCGCCGACGACCTCAGATCGCGGCGGCGTCCGCATCGGGATTGCGCGACAGGCCATGGTTTGGGGGTGCGGGGAGCATCTACGGGGAGCTGGCGGAGTGGCGCTTCCAGTGGTGGAGGCGGCTGGAGCGGAGGTGGTCGGAGTTGAGCACGGCATCGACCTCAGTGGCGGCCGGAGCTCGGGCGAGCTCGGGGTCGGTGTTAGGGAGCACGGCAGGAGGAGCTGGGGCGTGCTACGGACTCCTGAGATCGCGGTGAGCACGACAGTGGGCTCGGAAACAAGCTGCGGTGGCTGTGGCCACGGCCACGCCATGGCCGGCGGCGAGAAACTCTCGGCCACGGTGGAGAAAGAGGCTAGGGGATGAGCGCGAGCTTGAGAGAAGGGGGAAGAGGAAGAGGGGCTCACAGTGGACTGGACGGAGGGGTCGGCGAGCTCGGGGAAGCTTCTGCGACGGCGAATTTACGGCGGCGATCCGCGGTGGACGAGGAGGGGAACGGCGAAGCTGGCAGCATCCAGGGCTTCCGGAGGGCCGTGGATCGGTGGGGAGGAAGAGGGGGTCGAGGCGGAGCCTTTGAGCGCATCGGCGAGGCTAGGGGGTGGCGGTGGCCGCGAGGGAGCTCGTCGGTGGCGGCGGCTCCGTTCGGCGAGTGAGGGAGAGAGGAAGCAGAGGAGGGGGTGGGGGGAGAGTTCGGGAGAGTGAGGGAGTTCCAGGGGGTGGCGTGGCACGCATGGAGGCGTCCGGGGTGTCGAGGTGGAGCGGCAAGCAGGAGGTGGCCGGGGCATGCGCCGGCGTGCGTCGGCCACACGCCTGTGCCTACTGGCGCGAGGAGGAAGGCGACAGGGGGGGGGGGGGGAAGTGGAGATGGGCTGGGCCGTGCTGCTGGGCCAGGTGGGCTACCAGGTGAGCGCCAGGTAGTCCTTCTCTCTCTTTCTATTTCTGTTTTTATTTATCTATTTGTTCTGTGTTGTTTTAGTTTAGTAAAATACTAAACCATTTTATAAAATCCTGAAAATAGTTATGTGGCTAGAGTTAAAATATACCAAACCACATAAAATGTTCCAGTAATTATTGGACATATATTATTTATATATCAAATATATATCCAATGCAAATAGCTATTTATTTAATTCAAAGGCCCATAATAATTAACTCTGAGTTACCAAAAATATTGTTTTGAGTTTTACCTCTTTGCAATATTTTCAGAGACTAAGAGGAACATTTTCTTGGACTTCTTTGAGGAGATTTTAATGTTGATCATTTTTAGAAGGTTTCCGAGGCTTTGAAAATTCCTCAATTCAAATTTCATTTGAATTAAAACATGATGCTCACATGAGGTCTAGCCTAGTGCATAACAGGACCAGGGATGTGACAACTCACCCCCACTAAACAAAAATCTCGTCCCGAGATTCAAGCGTAGGGTAAGGTGAAGGGGGAACGCAACTAGTACAATCTTCACGATCCAGGTTGCACTTCATAGGAACGTTGATTCGATCACCATCATTGTCTTGAAGTCTTGCTCTGAGAAATCCTGTCAACATGACATGGAGGGAAGAAGGAGACTCTAGAAGGGTCGATCTTCTCGAAGATCGAACAACTCACGGAATGAGACATAGGACCATCTCTCGGGTTGAGACACGAGATACACATCAAGAGGGGTGGAAAGAAACGGATGACGAAGGTTCACTAGGTGGACAACAATTCCACACTTAAGAAGGTGGTAAACGATTGTCCACGTAGCGAGGAGTTGAGTTGCCATGATACCACAACGAGGCACCTTAGGGATGGTGACTCGTAGATATATCCCCTTAGGTGGCAAAAAGAATTACTTTTGATTCCGAGATCATTGAAACTCTTTATACCAGCCTAAGGCAATTCTTGAGTGATCGTTTGGAGGGGGTCGGTAGAATGGCATACTCGGACTTGGATGATGTGGATTACCTTGTTGAAGACAACGTAATGGATGAATTTGCTTATCACCGGAAATGGAAGAGACCCATGGTAGAATGGCACATTGGCGGTGCAAGCTGGGAACAAAATGCAATGCTGGGAATGATTCTGGTAACTGGGGAAGAACCCAACAATAGAGAGTGGATCCACTGTTTGAGAAGTTATAGCATAACCGAGGATGTTGAGAGCAAACCTAGTTAGTGCCGATGGTAACACCTAACGCTTGTGCGTGCTCTCAAGAACTTGAGCATTTCCACAATCATCAAGGTTTTATCAACATCCGTGTCAAGGGTGCTGACAACACAACGTATTACCACGATGAATACTGAAGGACGATGCAGATGCAAGGGGGGATAACACTTTCTCAGATTTCACCTTGGCGGGGCCAAGGAAATAAAATCTGGATGATCGACCAAGAGACATTTAGCACTCCGCTTCTAATGTTCTCCTTGATGTGCTAGTGTAACCCATTCATAGATATGGTTTGATATCTGGAACATCAAGTAAAAAGGTCGGACTTCGGGATCTCAGAAATCCATAGGGGCAACTAGGGAGTAAATCCTACGAAATCCCTATGGGGAGGTGGCCAACTTCCTCAATCAAGATACTATAATAATGGGTCTTCCGGCTGGTTGTGTTGGCCACGACATCCACCTTACCGGTTATCGGGGGACCAATATTATAGTTCTTGGAAAATGTTCCAACCATCATATCTGCCTGAGATTCAGATCTGGTTGGTGTCAGGATATTCCAGACTCATCGAGCCTAGGAAGATAAATGAAAGTTTGCAACACAATTCGACGAGATAACGTTGCGAGATTCTCGGAAAATGAACTACGATAGCAAGCTCCAAAACATGAGCTGGTTCTGCTACACATGTGTGAACACGATGTCCTAGACAAGCATGACCACGTGGTAGTCTTACAATAAAACACTACCGAGTTCAGGAGGGGGAACCATCAACGAGGGTATCGAAGTCCTTACATAAGTCCGGATTAGCTCTTATGAAGGAACTCCTTCTCCTTGAACAAATCAATCAGTGGCTTGGTGTGCTAGGGATACATATAGATTGAAGGTTGCAAGTCTTCAAACCACAGAATTCTTCGCACGTGTGCATGACTGATTTGGAATGATTCCAAAGAAAGCAACATTGACTTTCTCGAATCCACGGCGGCAACTTGCATCAGATGCACATGAATTAAAGGAAGTCACTACCTTCATCCAAACATATGCTTCATGAACGAAACACGAAGAAATGCTTACACAAGTTTCCAACACTAGGTTGATGTTCAACATGACTCATGGAGAGACAAAATGCTGCTGATGGGCTCAACAACAACTCATCGAGATTTCCATGTAAATGGAATTCCATAATTATGTGAACAAGTGATAACATTGGTCAGACCCAAAAGATATAATGGTGTATGCTCGAGGGATCAACCACAAGTAAGACAACATTACGAGCATCGTTGGTACTGATTTGATTTGACGATAGCCCACACTCAAATCAAAGGGTTGATAAGACAATAGGTCCAGCAACTGATCATAGGGACCAATCGATGAAGATATCATCTTTCTTCAACACACACTACACAAGAATATCCCTTTGGAACGAACTAAGTCAGGCAAGCTTTTATCTTCCAATTCTCCAAGTTGTTGTCTAGCTTAACCAACTAGCTCAGGGATATCCAACACAGATTCTTGGAGAAAGGGTGGTTCACAAGAAACCAACTTGATCACGGGCTCAACATAACAGTCAGGAAACAACCCGGTAACACTTCCAAGAAGATATTTGGAAAGTCACGAACCACCGGTATGTTACTAAGCTCGAGAACAATCTTGCTTTTGAGGGCAAGACGACATGATCAAATGAGTGAGGACTTGAAATAATTCCTAACTCATTGGTCGAGGAGTGCACCAGAAATAGGGACTAGGCAGCACAATCAGTCTTAGGGTGACGATTCAATAATCACACGCTAAGAATGAGGTTATCGTCCATTTAACTACCAAGCAACAGAGTTGCTAGCAGTATTGATTTCACACGTCATGATTCATTTGTGGGCATTCCGGTTACAATAACACAGGAACCGAGGAATGAACAATGATGGTAAGAAGTATCACTGTACCAAGAGTTCATAGGATGGTGTGCAATTCCTATAACAATCCCGATATAAAATATGGTAATACTCCAAGGTAGAACAGAGCAAAAGCTGGATTGGCATTTTGATCTGCGGAGTACAATTGTTTTGACCCAATCCTAGATATGGAAGAGGTACTGGAGTTTGTTTCTCCTAGTCATTCCGCGATAGAATGGCTTGACGGACCACAAGAGTAATAGGCATCGATAAACGAACGCACGCATACTCTTGACTATCAATTGATAGACGAAGGTCAGTAGACAACTAAAGAGGGACAACTCAAAGGAACATATAACTTCCTGAGTTGTGGATGCATAGATTAGTATGTCGAACCAAGTTCGACATAATTCTTTCGGATAACCCATGCAGAAAGGTTGAGCTGGCAGAGTCACAACATAGCATGGAGAACTCATCAAGAGCACTCTGGTTGTGATCGTTCAGTTCAACGAGGAACTTCTGCCATAAGTAGTTCATGGTATTTGGAAGAAGAAGATACCACGAACTTCAAGGACTATCGCAAAGGTTACTAATAACCTAAGGGAGCTAGCAATTACTATCAACATGAAGTAAGTAGGGTGAATCTCGGGTTCAAAACCCAGGAGTAGAATACCTACTACTAAGCAGCATCACGGAATGCTTTCGAGAATAAAGGTCAGAATCATCACACTAGGACACAAATCATGGCTAGACCACTAGATGATCCCCTGAGACACCTAGGGTCATAATAATAACTCCAACATATATGTCAAGGCAATAAAGTACCTCAACTCACCGATTAGTGTGGTTAATCTGGCCCAAAGGAACATCGAAACGGGAGGAAGGAATTTGCAAATTGCTTCAAACTATTTAGAAACCTGGGATGACTCAGACAGCATAACGGCTATAAATGCTCAGAAAAGATTTGAGACATTCACAAAAATGGTGGCATAACCACTCAGAAGCACAATATCAAGGTCTCGAGATCAATAATTAACATACAGAGGTAGAAACTGAACTGAAGCTTAATCCAACAATCTTATAAGTCTACGGATTAGTAACACGTGATCCTGATAGAAAGAAGAGAAAGCCTAGTTCCTTAACCCCGTAGAAAAGATAAGATGACTCAGATCAGAAGGGCATAAGGTATAAGGAGTAAAAAGAGCCTTACGTTCCATCCCACAATCAATTCCCTTATATAACTAAAGTATTTCTAGACTCAACTTCGACCAGTTTGGCTTGGTAATCCTACAGGCAGTCAAGCTCTGATACCAACACTGTCAGGACCCCGACTCAATGCCACATCGATCTAGCATGTAACACCTCATATCACTTTGCGGCCTCACGCACGGTATTTCCACGGGTGTCGCCTTACCTTTACCCGGGACCGTTTGCGCCTTTTGGCACACGTATATGATAGTGTCGCTAGCATCCATATGATAAGGAGCCCGGGCTGACATGGCTAGTCGTAAACCCAAAGTGGCACAAACTTACAGGGACAGGCATCCATGACCCAGCATCGAACGTGTCGGTCATCAGCGAGTGAATCCAGGCTGTAGCACTGGGCTAGCAGGACTCCGGTGAACCGGGCTGTAGCGGGCTAACAGGACTCCGGTATTCATCGCGTGACATTTCCCCCAAGGGATAGACACAGGAACGAAGAAGGACACATGCCGGCCAGCCTAAGTGTTCCGGAGGAGTAGCAAGCTACCATGGCTCGGTGGAAACACTAGGAGACATTTCCCGGTAAGAGAGGCTACTAAAGATAAACAACTAGATAGTCAGATCCCACACATACCAAGCATTTCAATAACATACACACAATATGCTCGATATGTGCGATACAACATGGCATCACAAAATGACTCTACGACTCAAGTAATTATTCAATAGGCTCCGAGGAGCGAGATATTACAAACATGGGTCTCATGACCCAACATTCAGAGCATACAAATCAAAACACAAGCGGAAGCTATCATGTCTGAGTACAGACATCTATAAATGAAAAAGGCTGAGAAGCCTGACTATCTACCAGATCCTGCCGAGGGCACAAGATCGTAGCTGAGGTAACAAGCTAAACGTCGAAGTCCACGCGGAACTACTAGCGAGACCGAAGTCTCTCTGCAAAAACATAAATTAAGCAACGTGAGTACAAATGTACCCAGCAAGACTTACATCAGAACTAACTACATATGCATCATTATCAACAAAGGGGATGGTGGGGTTTAACTGCAGCAAGCCAGCTTTGACTCGGTGGCTATCCTGAACTACGACTGCAAGTAACTCTTTTGAGGTGGCGCACACGAGTCCACATATTCACCATATCAATACACCACTATGGATCCGCTCCCGTCTCCCTACGAGAACGCCATCCATAGCACTCACGCTTATCTTGCGTATTTTAGAGTATCCACTTTCACTTGTCTATGAACTGATATACGCAACCCAGAAGTCCTTTACCGCGGACACGGCTATTCGAATAGATGATGTTAACCCTGCAGGGGTGTACTTCTTCACACACGCTCTCACCACTTACCGCCGTTTACACGGCATGTACTCGGCAACCTTCAAGCGGAAGCCCAACGTGGGTGTCGGCCACGGCCTGCCTAAACACTCAAGTCTCTAGTCCAGGTTTATCGCCTATTTGGGTTCCATCCATGAGGAGATCCGGCCGGAGTTTCGCCCACAGCCCCAAACGATATGAACAGGGTTCCGTGACACCAAACGGGCGCCCGGTTTACCCGGCCACGTGCCTACCGCATCACAGCCCACCCCTACGGTCAGCGCTGCGCACGGCCTCCAGCATACTACAAACACCAGAAACTACTTGCAACTCCTGGACAGAGGACAAGGGTGATTAAGAAGCCGAGAGGGTCCATTGGTTTCGGGCCCAATGCGTGGTAGTAGCTGAATCATGGATCACAAACACAGAACTCAGTTCCTGAGGACGGCTGCAATGAGACAACCCACCATGTACTCCTACATGGCCTCTCACCGCTACCTTTACCAAATTGTGTTCACATACTTAGCTCACACACAGTAGGACATGTTCACACGCCTCTGATTTATCCCCGATGAATCAGACCTGACTCAACTCTAAGCAGTAGCAGGCATGACAAACAAGCATGAATAAGTAGGCACAACAGGGCTCAAACAACTCCTACTCATGCTAGTGGGTTTCATCTATTTACTGTGGCAATGACAGGTCATGCAAAGGATAAAGGGGTACAGCTACCGTAGCAAGTAACAGATGAATCGGTGTTGTCCTAATGCAGTAAAAGAGAGCAGGAGCGAGAGAGTGGGATTTTATCGGAATGAACAAGGGGGTTTTGCTTGCCTGGCACTTCTGAAGATAACATTGAGTCTTCATCAGTGTCAACGATCACATCATCGGTATCACGTCTATCGAGAGGGGACAAATACCGGCAACACAGAAGGGAACACAATCAATGCAATGCACAATATGATGCATGATCATGACATGGCAAAATGAATGTGTTTTGGGCTAATGCAACTAGCAACAGATTAAATGAAGTTGGTTTGAATACAAGATTCAAATTCAAACTCCATATGTGATTATTGAAATGCCATTTAATTGATTTGTGCTAAACAGCAGCTATAAGTTGTTCTAACATGCATGAAAATGGTACAGATGGATTCCTTGAATTTTTCTGATAATTTTTCATATATAAATTATTTAATTTGGAGTTACGGTTGAATTTCTATGATTTTTAGAAGTTTTTACAAATTTCTGGAATTTCCTGAATAATATAAATCCAGAAATGAATTATGGCGTCAGCACCACGTCACGGTGACGTCAGCAGGGTCAACTGGGCGCCCCAGGTCAAACCTGACGTGTGGGGGCCACACGTCAGTGACACAGGAGCTAATCCCGGTCAAACCCAGCGCTGACTGGGGTTTGACTAGGGGTGGGGCCCACTGTCAGTGGCCTAGGGGGTTGGTTAGTGCGTCATTAGCGTTTAATGACATCGCCACGTCAGCTGCCGGCGTTTAACCGCCGGCGACCTCAGATCGCGGCGGCGTTCGCATCGGGATTGCGCGACAGGCCATGGTTTGGGGCGCGGGGAGCATCTACGGGGAGCTGGCGGAGTGGCGCTTCCAGTGGTGGAGGCGGCTGGAGCGGAGGTGGCCGGAGTTGAGCACGGCGTCGACCTCGGTGGCGGCCGGAGCTCGGGCGAGCTCGGGGTCGGTGTTAGGGAGCACGGCAGGAGGAGCTGGGGCATGCTACGGACTCCTGAGATCGCGGTGAGCACGACAGTGGGCTCGGAAACGAGCTGTAGTGGCTGTGGCCACGGCCACGCCATGGCCGGCGGCGAGAAACTCTCGGCCGCGGTGGAGAAAGAGGCTAGGGGATGAGCGCGAGCTTGAGAGAAGGGGGAAGAGGAAGATGGGCTCACAGTGGACTGGACGGAGGGGTCGGCGAGCTCGGGGAAGCTTCTGCGACGGCGAATTTACGGCGGCGATCCGCGGTGGCCGAGGAGGGGAACGGCGAAGCTGGCAGCATCCAGGGCTTCCGGAGGGCCGTGGATCGGTGGGGAGGAAGAGGGGGTCGAGGCGGAGCCTTTGAGCGCATCGGCGAGGCTAGGGGGTGGCGGTGGCCGCGAGGGAGCTCGTCGGGTGGCGGCGGCTCCGTTCGGCGGGTGAGGGAGAGAGGAAGCAGAGGAGGGGGGGGGGGAGAGTTCGGGAGAGTGAGGGAGTTCCAGGGGGGTGGCGTGGCACGCATGGAGGCGTCCGGGGGTGTCGAGGTGGAGCGGCAAGCAGGAGGTGGCCGGGGCGTGCGCCGGCGTGCGTCGGCCACGCGCCTGTGCCTACTGGCGCGAGGAGGAAGGCGACAGGGGGGGGGGGGAAGTGGAGATGGGCTGGGCCGTGCTGCTGGGCCAGGTGGGCTACCAGGTGAGCGCCAGGTAGTCCTTCTCTCTCTTTCTATTTCTGTTTTTATTTATCTATTTTTTCTGTGTTGTTTTAGTTTAGTAAAATACTAAACCATTTTATAAAATCCTGAAAATAGTTATGTGGCTAGAGTTAAAATATACCAAACCACATAAAATGTTCCAGTAATTATTGGACATATATTATTTATATATCAAATATATATCCAATGCAAATAGCTATTTATTTAATTCAAAGTCCCAAAATAATTAACTCTGAGATACCAAAAATATTGTTTTGAGTTTTACCTCTTTGCAATATTTTCAGAGACTAAGAGGAACATTTTCTTGGACTTCTTTGAGGAGATTTTAATGTTGATCATTTTTAGAAGGTTTCTGAGGCTTTGGAAATTCCTCAATTCAAATTTCATTTGAATTAAAACATGATGCTCACATGAGGTCTAGCCTAGTGCATAACAGGACCAGGGATGTGACAAGTTTGGACCGCATACTCGATCGTCCATGTCAAATCCACGGCACTCCTGATAAACTAGCCAATCACACCAACAGAGAATGTTGGGTCTTCAAACAGGCCGGCAATTTAAATGCCGAGAACAAGGAGAAGGGGTCGCAAAGCGATGACGATGACGAGGAGCCCCGGCCACCGAACACAGGGGGACAGAAGAAGTCCCCCCTCCCCCAAGTCAAAACAGTGAACATGATATATGCTATCCATATCCCCAAGAGGGAGCGCAAGCACGCACTCAGGGACGTCTACGCGATAGAGCCAGTCGCCCCAAAGTTCAATCCATGGTCATCTTGCCCGATCACGTTTGATCGCAGGGATCATCCAACCAGTATCCATCATGGCGGTTCAGCCGCACTGGTCCTTGACCCAATTATTGATGGGTTCCATCTGATGCGAGTCCTCATGGACGGTGGCAGCAGCCTGAACCTGCTTTATCAGGATACAGTGTGCAAAATGGGTATCAAATCCTCAAGGTTCAAACCCAATAAAACCACCTTTAAAGGTGTCATACTAGGTGTAGAGGCCTGCTGTACGGGCTCAATCACACTGGAAGTGGTCTTCGGATCTCCGGATAATTTCCGAAGTGAAGAATTGATCTTCGATATAGTCCCATTCCGCAGTGGCTATCATGCACTGCTCGGACGAACCACATTTGCTCGATTCAATGCGGTGCCGCACTATGCCTATCTCAAGCTCAAGATTCCTGGACCACGTGGTGTTATAACGGTCAATGGAAACACGGAACGCTCCCTCCATACTGAGGAGCACACAGCTGCCCTTGCAGCAGAAGTACAGAGCAGCCATTTTAGGCAGAACCTCAATTCGGCAGTCAAGCTCCCGGACACCGTCAAGCAAGTCCGAACTACTCTGCAGCAGGATAGTCCAGCTTGTCCAGAGCTTGACTAGCAATTTGGCCTCCGTCCCAGTCCCGACCAAGCGGCGACACTCGTGCCTCGTGTACATAACTATGCACTTAAAATACCATGGGCATGGATGGAGGTACAGCTAGGTCGTGGTCCATAATGCGGCTCAACCGCTCCTGGACCCGCATACCTTCACTTTTCCCTTTTCATTTTAGGTTTTTCTCTTCCCAAGGCTTTTTCCTGATAACCTGATCATCGGACCTATCAAGGGATGGATACACCAAGAAGGCAAGAAGCTTTGACATACAAGGGAACCCCCAGGTGGTCTATGCTAACGATCGTTATACCTGCTTTAAAAACCTGCACACAACTCTCCCTTGGTCATGGCATGTCAAATAGCCCTATTTGCTTATCACATTACTTGTACAAATACGCCTTGATGTATTAATCAAATTACAATGGAAAATAATTTGCGGCTCAATGTTTGCGGCGTCAGCCTATTACTTGATTTTTTCCTTTTCTTTATATTTTCTTATCAAATTGCGCCCGTACACTCTGGTACGCCTTAATTCGCCAGGGGCTTCATCAATCATCATACCCCACAATATGACAATAAAGTCCGAACACTTTTACAGTACAGTTCGGCACCCTGAACTTATAGCATTATATTCATCAACTCCGAATCATGTCTTTGGTCAATAGTTGGGTTTCCCGGCTCCTGTGCTTACTACCTTACGTTCTGCTATATCGGCTAGGGTAGTAAAGGGAGAACTACTGCGATTGTGTCCCGGTTCTTCCGGATGAGCACCTCAGTAGAGAAAGCCGAAAACTGACTGTCATGATGCAGCGAGAGCCGGTCAGCTGTTCGAGAGGTTGCAAATCTTTAGCGATTTTTTCTGCATTATGCGATGAATCAGTTTTTATCCGATCAGGCATGTATAGCGCCCCAAGTTCGGACTTCCGAACACCAGGGGCTGCGCCTAAATTTTTCTTGTCAAACTCCTATGGCTAAGTGAGAGTAATAAAGCCGCATAGTCCGATTGCCTGGTTCGTTGCGTTAAACACCTCCTTAAAGGACCAAAACCTTGGGTAAAGAGTGTTTAGATTTATCCCGAACACCCCCGTACTACCTACGTGGGGGCAGAAGCCGACGACTAGCCAACTCTCAAATTTAACACAACGGCAGCACAGGAGGTAAAATTTTAAATAACAGACATTATATTACATAACGGATCTGTTTCATAGTATAGGACAGGATAACATGAGTGTATTCATGGGAATATGATATCCTTAGCACATTGCTCCACCACAAGGCGGGATCCCTCCAGGACACTGTCAAAATACAATTCGGGCGTGCGGTGCTCCTTGCCCGCGGGCGGTCCCTCGGTCATCAGCTTTGTGGTGTGCATCTTCGCCCAGTTCATCTTGGCGCGGGCCAAGGCCAGTCACGCGCATTCGATGCAGACCGACCACTTGATGGCATCAAGCCAAGGGCAGGCATTGACAATCCACTTCACGAGTCCGAAGTAGCTACTAGGAGTGGCTTCGGCAGGCCATAGCCGGATTACCAAATCCTTCATGGCTAGTTCGGCCGCCCTATGCAGCTCGACCAGCTGTTTCAGCTGATCGCTAAAGGGCACTGGATGTTCTGGCGTAAGGTATTGCACCAGAATAGATTCTCCGTAGAGCTCCCCTCTTCGGCTCGATAGAATTTCGCAGCATCTGACACGCTGCATGGCAGATCCGCAAACGCCCCTGGAGAACTCCAAATCCGGGTCAGTAAAAGGAACCTTTCATTCACATATCTGCTCTGCATAATAAAAGCCTTACCCGCCGTGATCTTCTTGGCCGCCTGGATTTCCTGGAGGGCGCCCTAGGCTTTGGCTTGGGCATCGTGTGCACCCTGGTGGGCCTTGGCAAGTTCGGACTCTTGCTCCTTAAGGTCACGCTCCAAGGACTCGCACTTCTTAATGGCGTCCTGGAGCTCTTGCTGGACCTCACTGACCCGGGCCTCATGCTTTTTGCGTGTGGCTTGCTCCTTGGCTGCTTTGTCCTTGGCCTCGGCCAGCGCCCTCCTGAGGGCCTCTACTTCGGTCATTGCCCCTAATAAATTTCATGGCACTTTAGTCAGCATGAGTCATTCATCCTTCCTGAATATATACAAGGTTACTACATACCTTGACTGTCCTCCAGCTGCTTCTTCACGCGACCGAGCTCTTCCTCAGCCCACTCCAGACTCTGCTTCAGTCTGGAGACTTCCGCAGTATGAGAGGACGCAGCCAGCAGCAATGCCTGCTTATTCACATACGACATATTAAGTTAGACTCCTGCGAAAATTATTTGATCCTCTGTTCGGCTTTTCTTTTTGAACACCGGACAGAATATCAGGGGCTACTGTCTATACTGTGACATTCTTTTTATAATTGCGTTGCTTACCTCAAAGCCTGTTAGAAGGCTAATGCAGGCTTCGGTCAGTCCGCTTTTTGCAGACTAGATCCTCTCAATCACCATACCCTTAAGGGAAGGGTATGGTGTTCCCCGACAATGGAAGCGTCTCGCAGCACTTCCAGCAAGGTGTACGGTGCCTCTGGATGGACAGAGGTCACCGGCGGAATAGGCATGCCCCCTTCCTTAGGAAAGGGGTGCTTGCCTGATTTCGGAGTCGTATGGGTCTCCAGAACTATATTCGGTTGGGGGCCGAGTTGGATATGGCCCCCCATCGTCAGTATCCATGGGGGTTTGCTCCGCCATGTGTCCGGCAGCCGAGGCTTCACCCTCCGGCGCCTCCCTGACAGCCTCTGGATTCTCTCCCAGGCCGGGGATCCTTCGGGACGACGCCTCGGCACCATCCAGGTCCCTGGGAGAGGAGGCCGATGGAAGGGTCCCACTGTCCATCGCGGCCGGGTCCAGCGAATCCTCTGAATATAAGGACCGCTCGAGGTTGGACCGAGCTGAACTGCAAATGCATAATTTAGCACATTAAAACAATGAAGTAAAGAGGCCGGATACATGAACGTGTCCGGACACTTATGATTTGGCCAGGGGCTTCTCCCGGGGCTCCCACTCCTAGCTACTGTTGGTGGCCGCTGCGGAGCTGTCCGGAAGGGAAGCCTTCCCCTTCTTGGATGGCTCGGCCTCCAGATGCGTGGAGGCCATCCTCTTCTTTCTCCCCCTGCAGGGGGAATGGATTTCTTCTTCTTCCTCCTCTTCCTCATCATCTTCAGCGATGGAGGAGTGGGCCTTGGCGTCTTCGAACATCGCGTCCGAATTGCCCTTGCAAAGGAGACCACCTCTTGTCCCCTTGGCCTTTTTCTTGGCCTTCTTCTCCAGCACCTGATAAGGCACCGGAACCAGCATCTTCGTCAGAAGTGGGATTTCTGGGCCTTCGGGCAGCGGAGCCGGACAGTTAATCCGCTCCGCCATCTCTGTCCAGGTCTGAAAGAATTAATAGGGAGGCTTAGATGCTTTCCTCGAGTATACAAGTAAAGGGTATACCTTGAAAACATGAAAGAACTTACCGGATTAGCAGGGTGAGTTAAGTCATGCCCATGGTCCTCGGTCATGGGCGGCGGCGCCTCGTTGGCCTTGAAGAGCACCTTCCAGATATCTTCGTGCGTCGTGACAAAGAGCTCCAGTAGCGTCTGATGCTTGGCCGGATCAAACTCCCATAGATGGCAAGTCCGGCGTTGGCACGGAAGGATCCGACGAACAAGCATCACCTGGATCACATTGACGAGCTTGATTATCTTGTTTATCATGTTTTGGACGCGCGTCTGGAGCGCCGTTAGCTCGTCCGAGGAAGACCAGGTCAGGGCTTTCTCTTGCCAGGAGGTGAGCCACATAGAGACTCCTGACCGGAATGCGGGAGCCGCCGCCAAGTTGGTGCCGCGTGGCTCTACGATGTAGAACCACCTCGACTGCCACCCTTTGACAGTCTCCACGAAGGAGCCTTCGAGCCAGGTGTCATTGGGCATCTTGCCCACCATGCCGCCTCCGCACTTTGCTTGTTGACCACTCACCACCTTCATTTTCATGTTGAAGGTCTTCAGCCATAGCCCGAAGTGAGGTGGGATGCGGAGGAAGGCCTCACACACGACAATAAATGCCGAGATGTTGAGGATAGAGTTGGGGGCCAGATCGTGGAAGTCCAGCCCATAATAGAACATTAGTCCATGGACGAATGGGTGGAGAGGGAATCCCAGCCCGCAGACGAAGTGTGAGAGGAACACCACCCTCTCCTAGGGCTCCGGGGTGGGGACGATCTGTCCCTTGGCCGGAAGTCGGTGTGTGATTTCCGGGGCAAAGTACCCGGCCTCCTGGGGCTTCGTGATGTCCTTCTCCTTGACGGAGGAGGCCATCCACTTGCGACCTGCTCTGGATCCGGACATGATTGGAGTGATTTTTTGGGCGTAGAAGGTGAGAGCTTGGGCGCTGGAGCTCGAGAATGGATGGGCAGAGGAAGGAGAAGGTGTGGGTGAAAAAGGGGGAATCCTTATCCCTTTATAAAGGCAGTAAAAGTCATGCGCCTCCCCACTCGCCTTAAAATTCTCCTATTCCCCAAAGGTCATGCAGGTGACACAGTTGGGTTACCCATGTCCGTATTGATGAGAATCCCGTGATAAGGGGACACGATCTCTGCTTTGACAAGACGTGCCAATAAAACCGCACCTCGAAATACAGAGCGACAGGCTAAAAAACGGTTCGAATAATAACTAGGCCGTGACGTAATGTCACGTTGTAAAAAGATGTCAGTGGATTGGACTCGTGAAATATTATACTTTCTACGGTTGTGTGTGGAAATTGTTTTGCCGAGCCAGACATGATTCTTGTGTTCGAAATCTACTTTGAAGTATTCAGAGAAGGAACCCGCCTTGCAATGCCGAAGACAGTCTGCGCTCCGGACTCATCGTCATTGAAGCCCGGTTCAGGGGCTACTGAGGGAGTCCTGGATTAAGGGGTCCTCGGACAGCCGGACTATATACATGGGACGAACTGTTGGGCTATGAAGATACAAGATATAAGACTTCTTCCCGTGTCTGGATGGGACTCTCCTTTGCGTGGATGGCAAGCTTGGTGATTCGGATATGTAGATTCCTTTCTCTGTAACCGACTTTGTGTAACCCTAGCCCCCTCCAATGTCTATATAAACCGGAGGGTTTAGTCCATAGAGACAACAACAATCATACTCATAGGCTAGACTTCTAGGGTTTAGCCATTACGATCTCATGGTAGATCAACTCTTGTAATACTTGTATTCATCAAGATCAATCAAGCAGGAAGTAGGGTATTACCTCCAAAGAGAGGGCCCGAACCTGGGTAAACATCGTGTCCCCCGCCTCGTATTACCATTAGCCTTAGACGCACAGTTCGGGACCCCCTACCTGAGATCCGCCGGTTTTGACACTGACATGCATCTCGATCGCTACCAAACCAGACATCTTTCTAGAACAGTGTTACTCCGTTATTATGAACTTAATACTCTAGATGCATGTTGGATAGCGGTCGACATGTGGATTAACAGTAGTAGATGCAGGCAGGAGTCGGTCTACTTATCACGGACGTGATGCATCATAACTTTGCACTTTTCTATCAATTTCTCAATAGTAATTTGTTTACCCACCGTATGCTTTCTTTAAGAGAGAAGCCTCTAGTGAAACCTATGGCCCCCGGGTCTATTTTCCATCATATATTTTCAAATCTGTAAACCAAAAACGCAAAAATACCTCACTGAGTTTTATTTGCTTTTATTTTGTTTTACATTTTAGTAATCTTTTATATCTATCTCTATCATATCTCATCCTTGCAAGTGACTGTGAAGGGATTGATAACCCCTTTATCGCATTGGGTGCAAGTGTTTGATTGTTTGTGTAGGTGCATAGATTGGAGACTTGCTTGTACCTCCTACTGATTGATACTTTGGTTCTCAAACTGAGGGAAATACTTATCTCTACTTTGCTGCATCACGCTTTCCTCTTCAAGGGAAAAACCAACGCAAGCTCAAGAAGTACCAGGAAGAATTTCTAGCGCCGCTGCCGGGGAGGTTCTACATCAAGACTACCATGTACCCATCATAAACTCTCATCTCTTTCATTACATTATTTGCCATTTGCCTCTCTTTTTCCTCTCCCCCACTTCTAAAACATTTTCAAAAAAACCACAAAAATATTTTCCTTTTTATCCACCCTTCTTTTGTTCGTCTTTTCGGTTGCTTGTGTGCTAGATTACTCGCTTGTCACGATGACTCAAGAGAATACCAAGTTGTGTGACTTTTCCAACACTAATAATAATGATTTTATTAGTACTCCGATTGCTCCCTCCACTAGTGCAGAATCTTATGAAATTAATGCCGCTTTGTTTAATCTTGTTATGAAAGAACAATTCCGGCTTTCCTGAAGATGCTGCGTCCCATCTAAATACTTTCATTGAATTGTGTGATATGCAAAAGAAAAATATGTGGATAATGATATTGTTAAATTGAAGCTATTTCCGTTCTCACTACGACATCGTGCTAAAACTTGGTTTTCATCCTTGCCTAAAAGTAGTATTGATTCATGGAACAAGTGTAAAGATGTTTTTATTTCCAAGTATTTTCCTTCCGCTAAGATCATCTCCCTTAGGAATGATATAATGAATTTTAAGCAACTTGATCATGAACATGTTGCACAAAATTGGGAGAAGACTAAATTGATGATAAGAATTTGCCCTACTCATGGTTTAAGTTTGTGGATGATCACACACAATTTTTATGTGGGATTGAATTTTGCATCTAGAAATCTTTTGGATTCCGCCTAGCGGTGGTACTTTTATGGAAATTACATTAGGACAAGCTACTAAACTCTTAGATAATATTATGGCAAATTACTCTCAATGGCATACCGAAAGATCTTCCACTAGTAAGAAAGTGCATGCGATTGAAGAAATTAATACTTTGAGTGGAAAGATGGATGAACTAATGAAATTTGCTAGTAAGAGTGCTCCTATTTATCCTAATGATATGCCTTTGTCCACTTTGATTGAGAATAATAATGAATTTATGGATGTGAATTTTGTTGGTAGGAACAATTTTGGTAACAACGCGTATAGAGGTAATTTCAACCCTAGGCCATTTCCTAGTAATTCCTCTAATAATTATGGTAATTCCTACAACAATTCTTATTTAAATTGTAATAAAATACCCTCTGATCTTGAGAATAATATTAAAGATTTCATTAATTCTCAAAAGAATTTCAATGCTATGGTAGAAGACAAATTGCTTAAGATTGATGATTTGGCTAGGAACATTGATAAAATTTCTCTTGAGATTGATTGTTTGAAGATGAGATGTATGCCACCCAAGCATGATATTACTGAATCTCTAAAATCTATTAAAATATCTATGGATGAATGTAAATAAAGAACCGCTAGGATGCGTGCTCAACGAGATTGGTTTGTAAAAGTGTCTTCTTCTATTTCTTGTGATAATAATGATGAAGATCTTGAAGTGATTGCTGTGACTCCTACCGAATCTTTGTTTGCTAATATAAATCTTGATAAAGATGGGATTGGAGATGAGTCAACTTTAGCTAGAAGGCGTCCCAATGATTTGGAGTTTAAAGATCTGAATGAAATTTTTGATAGAAGTAGGGTTGGAGGGGTCATAACTTTAAGTAGCGATGAACCCACTTTTTGATTTCAAGGACTTTAATTATGATAATTGTTCTTTGATATATTGTATTTCCTTGTCGCAATCCATGTTGAATTCACCTCATGCTTATAATCAAAATAAAGCTTTTACTAAACATATTGTTGATGCTATGATGAAATCATTTGAAGAAAAACTTGAGTTTGAAGTTTCTATCCCTAGAAAGCTTTATGATGTGTGGGAACCTACTATTAAGATTAAATTAAAGATTATGAGTGCTTTTCTTTGTGTGATTTGGGTGCTAGCATTTCCACTATTCCGAAAACTTTATGTGATGTGCTCGGTTTCCATAAACTTGATGATCGTTCTTTGAATTTGCATCTAGCAGATTCCACTATTAAGAAACCTATGGGAAGGATTAATGATGTTCTTATTTTTGAAAATAGGAATTATGTGCCCGTGGATTTTATTGTGCTTGATATAGATTGCAATCCTACATGTCCTATTATTCTTGGTAGACCTTTCCTTAGAATGATTGGTGCAATTATTGATATGAAAGAAGGAAACATTAGATTTGAATTTCCGTTAAGGAAGGGCATGGCACACTTTCCAATAAATAAACTTAAGTTGCCATATTAATTTATGATGAGGGCCACTTATGGATTAAATACCAAAGATGACAATACCTAGATCATTGCAATATGCCTAGCTAGGGGCGTTAGCGCTTGTTGGGAGGCTACCCAATTTTTTTATTTTTACTTTTTTATTCCTGTTTTCCAATAAATATATCTTCTATCGTCTGGTTAGATGTGTTTTTATGTTTTAAATTAGTGTTTGTGTCAAGTAAGCCCTTTGGGATGATTTGGAAGATAGTTGATTTGATTTTGCTGAAAACCAGAAACTTTTACGTCCAGTAGAATAATTTTGATAATTCACAGGAACGTGATCTGCTTCTGAAATTCTTACACAAGATTTACATTCAAATTTCCTAGATTATCCTATTTTTCAGAATTTTTGGAGTTACATAAGTATATGAAGTTTCCTGATTACTACAGATTGTTATGTTTTAGGCAAATTCTGTTTTTATTGTGTTCTTTGCTTATTTTGATGAATCTATGGGTAGGGGGTATGAACCATGGGGAAGTTGGAATAAAGTATATAGAACACCATATTAAATTTAGAATGAGTTCACAACAGTACCTAAGTGGTGATTTGCTTTTTTTATGCTAAAGGAGCTTATGAGTTTTCTCTTGAGTTTTGTGTTGTGAAGTTTTCAAGTTTTGGGTAAAGATTTGATGGACAACGGAATAAGGAGTGGAAAGAGCCTAAGATTGTGGATTCACAAGGCACCCCAAGGTAATATTCAAGGACAACCAAGCATCTACGCTTGGGGATGCCCCGGATGGCATCCGCTCTTTCATCTTCAATCCATCGGTAAATTTACTTGAGGCTATATTTTTATTCACCACATGATATGTGTTTTGCTTGGAGCGTCTTGTATGATATGAGTCTTTGCCTTTTAGTTTGACACAATCATCCTTGTTGTACACACCTTCTGAGAGGGACGTGCACTAATCGTGAATTTACTAGAATACTCTATGTGCTTCACTTATTTCTTTTGAGCTAGGCAGTTTTACTCTACTCCTTCACTTATACCTTTTTAGAGCTTGAAGGTTGCTTTATTTTATAGAAATTGATGAATTCTCATGCTTCACTTATATTATTTTGAGAGTCTTAAACAACATGGTAATTTGTGTAGGTTATGAATTTAGTCCTACTATGATGGGCATCCAAGAGGGATATAATAAAAACTTTCATAGAGAGTGCATTGAATATATGAGAAGTTTGATTCCTTACATTTGTTTTGAGATATAAAGATGGTGATATTAGAGTCATGCTAGGGAGTAATTGTGGATTGGTAGAAATACTTGTGTTAAAGTTTGTGATTCCCGTAGCATGCACGTAAGGTGAACCGTTATGTGATGAAGTCGGAGCATGATTTATTTTTTCATTGCCATCCTTTGTGTGGAGGTCGGGATCGCGCGATGGTTAACTCCTACCAACCCTTCCCCTAGGAGCGTGCGTGTAGTACTTTGTTTCAATAGCTAATAGACTTTTGCAATAAGTATGTGAGTTCTTTATGACTAATGTTGAGTCCATGGATTATACGCACTCTTACCCTTCCACCATTGCTAGCCTCTCTTGTACCGCGCAACTTTTGCCGGTGCATTAAACCCATCATATATCCTTCCCCAAAAAAGCCACCATACCTTCCTATTATGGCATTTCCATAGCCATTCTGAGATATATTGCCATGCAACTTCCATCGTTCCATTTATTATGACACGCACCATCATTGTCATATTGTTCTCATATGCATGAGGCATTCATATAGAGTCATATTTTTATTCTAGTATCGAGTTGTAATTCTTGAGTTGTAAGTAAATAAAAGTGTGACGATCATCATTATTAGAGCATTGTCCCATGTGAGGAAAGGATGATGGAAGCTATGATTCCCTCACAAGTTGGGATGAGTCTCCGGACTTAAAAAAATAAAAGATGCCAAAGAAGCCCAAATAAAATAAAAGAGGCCAAAGAAGCCCAAAAAAGAGAAAAAGGAGAGAGAGAAAAAGGAAAAAAATGAGAGAAAAAGAGAGAAGGGACAATGTTACTATCATTTTCCACACTTGTGCTTCAAAGTAGCACCATGATCTTCTTGATAGAGAGTCTCCTATGTTGTCACTTGCATATACTAGTGGGAATTTTTCATTATATAACTTGGCTTGTATATTCCAATGATGGGCTTCCTCAAATTGCCCTAGGTCTTCATGAGTAAGCTAGTTGGATGCACACCCACTTAGTTTCTTTTTGAGCTTTCATACACTTATAGCTCTACTGCATCCGTTGCATGGCAATCCCTACTCACTTGCATCGATATCAATTGATGGGCATCTCCATAGCCTATTAATTTGCCTAGTTGATGTGAGACTTTCTCCTTATTTTTGTCTTCTCCACAACCACCATATCATATTCCACCTATAGTGCTATATCCATGGCTCACGCTCATGTATTGCGTGAAAGTTGAAAAAGTTTGAGAACATAAAAGTATGAAACAATTGCTTGGCTAACACCGGGGTTGTGCATGATGAAATACTTTGTGTGATGAAGATGGAGCATAGCGAGATAATATGATTTTGTAGGGATAACTTTCTTTGGCCATGTTATTTTGAGAAGACATGATTGCTTTATTAGTATACTTGAAGTATTATTGTTTCTATGTCAATATTAAACTTTTGTTTTGAATTGTCGGCGTTCTGGGAACTGTTGTCCCCAGACTTGCCTGCCTGCGGCCTATGGCGTGGCTCAAAGGGGGCACCAGCACAGCCCATCTTCATCAACACAGGCTCAAGACCCTCGCGAGGGGCCAAGCCTCGCGGGGCGGACGACAAGGAGCTTCCTCAGGCACGGCCTCATCAGGCTGGCTCACAAGGAGGCGGAGAGTTCAAGGCGGGGTACCTCGCGAGGTGCCCATGACGCAAGCCATGATGACCAAGGGCGCCAGACGGGCGCCTGCCCGCGCAGTGTCCTCCTTTCCTCTTTGGTGCAAAGGGAGCAAGCGCAGATGAGAGTGTCAAGCAAAGGCGTCCATTTCGATGCAACAAGACCAAGACCAGTCCAACGGCAGGATGGAGGTCACCGTGGAGCCCAAGCCGGCGTTACCGCCAGAGCCTTTGATAGGCGAGGACCAACTTTAGTCAGGATAAGTGTACCCGCTGTTCCCCTTCAAAATGGCCAATTGTTGGCGCCCTTCCTGCTCAATATTTGGGAAGAGGCCCAGGGCCTTTGCCTATAAATAGGACTAGCCACCCCCAGGGTAGAGGCATCGAGATCATCATCAGGTAGCTGGCATACATCTAGGATAGAAAGAGAGAGATAAGGCGACTGAGCTCCTCCTAGCAGTTCATTGCACCAGCCAAGAATAGACCCTCGCGAGGCTGTTCTTCCTTGTATTGTTCATCATCAGCCCAAGAGGCAATCCACCACACCACACACTGGAGTAGGGTATTACACCACAATGGTGGCCTGAACCAGTATAAACCCTGTGTCTCTTGTGTTGATCTTTTCGTAATTTAGGTCCTAGCGATTCGGTGAGGAACAAGTAGGTAGAGGGCGTAATCTCCGCGCGCACCCCAGTGTTCGAACCTCAAGGGTCTGCCGGAACCCGAAATCTGACATTTGGCGCGCCAGGTAGGGGTGCGCCGGAATTCGTCTCCCGTCGCCCTGTTCTTCTCCGACCATCGCGTCTATGTCAGACGCTCATCGGGCCCGCACTGAGCGTCGGGCCGCCCTCGCTTCCCGCATCGCCCAGACGGCCCCCGTCGGCGGGCGCCCCCGTCGTTCCCCGTCACCTGCCGTCAACGCCGCCACCGGCCCGGCGGGGAACGAGCAGCAAGCATCGTCCCAACACCCATCCACGAGGCGAGACGGCCGCACTGCTACACCCTCGCTCACCCCTGCTGGTTCTTCATCTCGTGCGCCCCGCGCGGCCATGGAGGCTCGAGCTGCACTCATCGCGGCAAACGAGCTCCTATGCTACCGCCCAATCGACGACGTCTACGACGAATGGCTCGACCAAGTCGCCGATCTCGTCCGCGCCGCTGGGGGCTCCCCCGCGCCGTCCTTCTCGCTGCACCGCGCCCCGCCCTGCGCGGGCAACGAAGCTCCTGGGGCGCCTCAGCCGCCTCCCCTTCGAGAAGGCGCCCTGGCTCCAAGGCACGCGGCCCCTGAGAGGAACCCGCTCCGTCAGGCGCCAGCGCGGCAGGAGTAGAGCTGCCAAGAGGTCCCACGCCCCCGAGAGGCTGCTCGAGCGCTCCCTACTCCGGCTCGTCCCGACCACGCTCCTGCTCCAGCACGTCAAGACCCCGCGCTGCTCCCAGTTGCAGCGCATGGGGACCCACGGGACCAAGCTCTTCGTCACCCAAGGCCTCCCGTGGCCACAGCGGGCTGCCGGGCCTTCACCCCCGAGCTACGCAGCGTCGCGTGGCCCGGCAAGTTCAAGCCGGACCTGCCTCCCTGCTACGACGACATGTCTGACCTTGCAGAGTTCCTCCAGCTCTACGAGCTGGGCATTGAGGCCGCCAACGGAGACGAGAAGGTCATGGCGAACTGGTTTCCCATGGCGCTCAAGGACGGGGCCCGCACCTGGCTCCTAAATCTGGCACCAGGCACGATCTCCTCCTGGGACGAGATGCGCACCCGCTTCATCGCCAACTTCCAGGGTACTCGCGGCCGGCCACCCGCCGTGAGCGACATGCGCCGTATCAAGCAGCAGCCAGGGGAAACCCTGCAGAAGTACATCCAGTGCTTCAACAACGCGCGCCTCAAGATCCCCAAGGTGACCGAGGAGGCCATCATCTCAGCCTTCTTTGACGGCGTGTACGACGTCAAGATGAAGGAGGAGCTGGCGATGCATGAAGACCTGTGCACCTCCTTGGAGCTGTTCAACTTGGCGACCAAGTGCGCCAGGGCTGAGGAGGGGCGCCTCTCCCTCCTCGAGCTGCCTGCCGCAGACCCAGAAGAGAAGAAGCCCAAGGCCAAGGACGTGAAGCGCAAGGGGGCTGCCGTGCTCGCGGTAGAGCCAGACACCAAGCGAGGCAGAGATCAGCCCGAACCCTCCAAGGGCAGTCGGTACTGTGTGTACCATGACCTCCACACCCATAACACCAATGAATGCCAAGAGCTCCGGGCCGTGCGTGAAGGAAGGGTCGGCCGACGTCCCGACCGCAACGACCAGGGTTACGGCCAGGGAGGAGGAAGGAACGCATGATGCTGGGAAGACCGCGGCCCACGCCAAGGGTGCCGCGACCAACCTCGCGAGGATCGCTGGCAGGACCCGCCTCGCGAGGGAGGCTGGAGGGATCAGCCTCGCGAGGATCGCCCACAAGGGAACGCAGGCCTCCCTCCGCTGCCGCCGCAGCCAAGAAGAAACAAGGACCGTCATCAGGACGAGGGGGCTGGGGGCTTCCAGGAGCCACGCGCGATCGCCGGCATCCTGGGCGGAGCTCAAGCCCCAGCCTCTTAGCGCATCTTCAAGCAGTTCGCCCGCAAAGTAAATGCAGCCCTTCCCAAGCTCGAGGCCACACGCCCTCTCAAGTGGTCGGCATGCGCCATCACGTTCAGCTCTGCGGATCAGCTCAAGTGCGCGGCTACAGCCGGAGTCCTCCCGATGCTTTGTTCCCCGATCATCAGCAACGTGCTAGTCACCAAGACCCTCATCGATGGCGGGGCAGGACTCAACGTCCTGTCTGTGAAAATGTTCAACAATCTCCAAGTGCCCTACAATCAGCTTCAGCCAACCAAGCCTTTCTCCGGAGTCACCGACAGCTCCACGGTCCCGATCGGACATGTTCGCCTCCCTGTCACCTTCAGGGCACGCGACAACTACCGCACCGAGCTCATTGACTTCAACGTCGCCCACATTCGCCTGCCGTACAATGCCATCCTCGGGTACCCAGCGCTGGCCAAGTTCATGGCCGTAACCCACCACGGCTACAACATCCTCAAGATGCCAGGAAGTGGCAGAGTCATCACGGTGCCCTGCGAAGAGAGAGACGCAGTGTGCTCCCTGGAGCGAGCCTTTCAGGCCGCGTCACTGGAAGACCCAGACTGCGAAAGTAGGAGGCTTCCTGAGGCCGCCCCCAAGAAGAAGAAGACATCATCCGGCCCGGCCCCTTAGGAGGCAGGCCCCTCAGGGCCCGCGCCTGCTCAGGGGGAACCTCCTTCTATCGCATAGGGAGGCGCGCCCGGCGCCCCCCTCAGGCAGGGCTTGGGGGCTCTCCCCTGGAGGGCCGCCGACCTCGCCAAGGTCACGAGGGACGCGCTTGGGCACCATGTGGAGGCGTGTTTCAAGGCATGTTTCCCTCAAGAAGGAGCAAGGCAAGGAGGGCCAAACCCTCAGGAGTTCGTTAGCAAGGCCATTCAGGAGCTACAGGAGTCAAGAGTCATGAAAGGCGGCCGCCGCCTACCCACTGTGGGCCCCCATCCAGGCGAGGATGGTGGGCTGCGCGTTTGCATCGACATACCAGGGCTCAACCAAGCCGCGTCTCAGGAGCGCCTCTGGCCTTCGCAAGTGGGACGCTGCGAGGGTCCGCCCCACAGCTACGTTCACATGCCTTATGGCTTGCCGAACGCGGCTGCTGCATACCAGCGCCTCATGAGGGCCATCCTGGAGGCTCAAAAGGTTAGGCGTTCCGCAGCCCTGGTGGAGATGGAGATGGTCCGCGAGGAGCCACCAGCGCCTCCGGAGCCTCCCGAGGCCCCAGGGCCTGGGGGCTCGTGAGGATCGGCCCCCGCAGCCCACCGAGTCTACTACATCAACACCCCTTCGTCTTCAGCATCACCAGGTGACATCTTTCAAGTTTCATTTCCAGCTGGGAGCGCCCTCAGGGCCGCCTTATTCCCAGGCCACGTGGGCCCGTCCCTGCGGAATGTATCCCTTTTATTTCATGTTCTTAGCTTACTCTGCTGGGGGCGCCCCTCGGGCTGCATTATCCCCAAGCCGCTCGGGTCAGACCCAGTGGCATGTACCCCTTTTGCATTTATCTTAGGGCCATGCTTTCGACCCATCATGCTTGTTATTTGGTGCCTGTTCATGGTACCTTTTCTTTTTGGATGTCGAAAGCTTTCGTGTTAAAGGGGGGGGATGCCTGAGCATCGCGACTCAGGGCTCCTACCAGCTCTCCGGCCCTCACCCTCTGGTCTTGTCCACAGCATCGCGACCTGACATACCAGCGACGGCTGAGACCAGCCCGAGAGCCGGGACCCGAGGACGTAGAGTTTTGACATCTAACCCAGCTTGCGCGTTAAAGGGGGGGTGCCTGAGCATCACGACTCAGGGCTCCTACCGGCTCTCCGGCCCTCACCCTC